>NC_056564.1:11745918-11821976 GCF_013358625.1 Macadamia integrifolia | reverse complement strand
GGGGGGGGGAACGGGCCACAGCCAACAAAACAGGCCATAGGCCAACAGAAGCAAAACTAAAGCAAACTAACTAAAACAAATACAAAAGCAAAACCTCTATTAAAGCTAGCAAACCGGGGGGGAACCAAAACCCAGAATCCAGAATGCCGTCAAGTGGGTTGAATAAAATCAACCGAAAGGTTCCAGTGCACTGATGTGGGTATTTCTATAGGTGTTATGAACAAGGCAGGACTGGAGGGAGGAGGCTTTGGACCTAACATCAAAGTAGATAGCTTTCCAAATCTTATCCGGGGAACAAGATTTGGAAGTCCATCTACGCATGTTACGCTCCATCCAAAGGTGGTTGATGCTAGCACAAAAAGTCAATTTACCAATATTGTCACAGATGGAGGGGTCAGAGAATGTCATATCAATCCAATTCCATTCTCTATCAAAAGGGAGGATAGATCTTCTAGTCCGCCAACATCTGGAAAGGAAAGTTTTCCAAATGAGAGAAGAGAAAGGGCAAGCAAAGAAGAGGTGGGGATGTCCTCCAAACCTTGGGGGCAAAGGAAGCAAGCAGGGCTAAGAGTAAGGGTGTCAATCCTAAGGTCTCTTAATTCAACCCAAGCTCAGCCCAACCCTAGGTCGGGTTTGGATATCTCAGCCTAGGCCCAACCCTGTCGAGTTTAGCCCAACCCAACCCAACCCAGCCCTGATGAACCCTGATTGGGCTGGGTTTAACTCAATCCAATCAAACCCAATACTATCAGTTACTTGGTTGCTTGATCTTGATGCATTGCAGAGGCCAAAGACAAAGTTTTCGTATATGTGTAGATTGTGGAAAACAAAAGACCTTTTTCTATAAGTACCCATTACAACTTATTAGCATATTTATATAATTATATACTTAATAAACATGGTTGGGTTGGGTTAGGTTGGCTCAACCCAGGCCCAACCCAACCCTGCCTCGGGCCTGAAAATCTCAACCCTAACCCACCCTATGGATTGAAATCTCAGCCCAAGCCCTGTTCGGGCTTAGGCCGGGCTAGGGCTAGGGCTGGTTCAGGTTGACCGGGCTTTTTTGACACCCCTAGCTGAGAGAGATATGACGGTGAATAAGAAAAGATTGTGTGGGCAGGCAATTGGACAGACATCACCATAAAGTGAAGCTGTGGTGAGGGATATGACCTTTACACCAAACAAACTTATGCCACGGAACAACCGGGGAAGAGAGCGAATGAAAGACTAGGCAGAGGCAGAAGAGAAGGAGCCATTCGAGGAGGGAAGCCAAATGCATTTATCCTAAAGAGGGGGAAGGGAGGACCAAAGGTCAAGGAGGGGGGGAGAGGAGGAGGGAGGGGACCATCCAAAGGGAGAGAGAATAGAGGAGAGGCATTAGCTGGGATGCCGGAAAAGTAAATGACTCTAGGAGAAATGAGAAGAGAGAGGATGCCGGAAGGGTGCCAAGGATCATTCCAAAGGGAGATTGACTGGCCATTACCAATGATGGAGGAGATGGTAGGGAGGGTAATGGGCCGGAGGGCAAGGATCTTGCGCCAGATCCAGGAGGCATCAGGGATGGAAGGGGCAGTCTAGAGGGAATTCAACTTAAGCAGACCCAAATAGATCTAATCGATCCAAATACTTTTATGCTTGGATGCAATCTTCCATATGAGCTTGAGAATACCAATGAAATAATTATCTTTTATTCTTCTGATCCCAAGTCCACCTTCAACTTTTGGGAGGCAAACCTATGCCCAACTTAGGGGTCCTAGGAATATAGAGAAATCAATGCCTTTCCAAAGGAAGGAGCAAAGGAGACCCTCTAATGATTTGGTGACAGAGGCAGGGAGGGCAAAAGTATCTGACCAGTAGAGATACATGGACTGAAGAACCGATCTGATCAAGGTAAGGCGACCCGCAAAAGATAGGAGTTTGCCTTTCCACAACTGAAGCCTCTTCCTAAGGTTATCTAATATAGAGGCACAATGATGGACGGAAAGCCCGAAGGAGATGAGAGGGAGACCTAAATACTTCACAGGCAAGGATCCAAGAGGGATACTAGCGAGCTCAGAGTGGGATTCACGAATTTCATGGGAAACCCCAGAAATAAAGATATTAGACTTGAGGAGATTAATGTTGAGCCCCGAGAAAGCTTCGAAGAAATGGAGGGTGGACATAATTGTGAAAATAGAACCAGGATCAGCCTTGGAGAAGATCATAATATCATCCGCAAAAGCCAAATGGAAAAGGAGAAGGGATTTGCATTTCGGGATGGGAGAGATAAGGTGAAGATCAATGACAGATTGAATGGAACGGGAAAGGACTTCCAAGGAGAGAGAAAAGCAGAGGAGAAAGGAGCATTCTTGACGAATGCCACGGCCAGAGGGAAAGTATCCAGCCGGACTACCATTCACCAGCACGGAGAATCATGGGGAGATGTAAACATGGATCCAATGGACAAACGAAGGCGGGAAAGACATTAGGAGCATGACATTGGAGATGAAATCCCAATTGATAGTGTCAAAAGCTTTGTGAATGTCAATCTTGAGGAAGGCCGTCGAGGAATGGGATTTCTGGTCAAAACCACAGATAATCTCATGACAGAGGAGAATTTTATCTCAGATACTCCTGCCCGCTAAAAAGGCTAATTGGTTAGGACTAACAAAGGAGTCAATGACTTTCTAGATCCTGTTAGCAAGGGTTTTAGCAACAAACTTGTAGAGAAGATTGCAGAGAGAAATGGGTCTAAAGTCATTCATTGAATTCGCACTTTCCTTCTTAGGGATGAGACAGAGGAAGGTATGACTAATCCAACCAATTTGATTAGGATTGTAGAAGAAGTTATGCACCGCAGAGATAATGTCATTTCTAATAGTGTTCCAGCAGGCGGAGAAGAAGCCTATACTAAAGCCATCAGGACCGGGAGCTTTATTGGACTTATGAGATAGGATGGCCGAAATGATTTCCTCCTTTCTGGGAATGGATTGGAGAAAAGGGGTAAGATGGTCGGGGACAAACTTATTGAGAAGATTATGAGGGATGGGAGAAGGAGGGGAAGGGGAAGGGCTGAAAAGCCTAAGGAAGTGAGAGACAGCTTCCGACTTAATATGATCGGGGGAAAGAAGTTCAATCCCCAAGGAGGAGATAAGCTTCAGGATGGAGTTGGCATTATTTCTAGCTTTTACAGAACGATGGAAATAAGCTGAGTTAGAATCACCCAATTCAAGCCACTTGATGCGGGCTTTCTGACGCAAAAAACTTTATTCTTAGTCCAGAAGGATAGATAATTCTAAAGAAACATCTTTCTTTTCCTCAGCAAGGATTGGGTTGAGGAGATCCAGCTGGAGTCTGGACTGAATGGAGTGAAGTTTGTCCCGACCAAAGGATACCTAAAAGGAGATGTTTCCAAAGGTGGAGGAGTTCCAGAGCCTGAGGGCAGTTTTCACAATTTTAAGCCTGGTGGCAAAAGAGATGAGAGAGGGGGGAGAAGGGGGGTGTGGCTATTCCAGGCATTATGGACAAGGGAGTGGAAGTCAAGATGGGAGATCCACATGTCAAAGAATTTGAAGGGTTTAGGACCGAAGGAGTGGAAGGGAAGGGCATGAATAGAGATGGGGCTATGATCAAAAAATACCTAGAAGGCCAAAATTGGTGTGGGAGGAAGGGAAGGAGTCAAGCCAAGCTTTATTGACAAAGGCCCTATCAAGCTTGTTGGCCACACGGGAAATCCCAAATCTCCTATTGTGCCAAGTGAGTTTGACACCAGACCATCTATGATCCATGAGGTTAAGGTCATCAATGCAGTCAATAAAAGAGTTTACAGCTTAAGAATCAATGGGGTTGCCCCCTTCCTTTTCATAGCTGAAACAGATTACATTGAAGTCTCCCGCAATTCCCCAAGATCTAGGGCCAATGGAGTTGGCATAGGAAAGGAGGTCATCCCAAAGGGGGAGCCTGAGAGGGGCCTTATTATGGGCGTAGACAATGGAAAGAAAACAGATGAAAGGGCCAGAGAGGTGAGAGATAGAGATGTGGATGACTTGGGCCAAGGATGAAGAGCAAGAAATGGAGAGGGTGGAGGGGTCCCAAAGAATCCAGATCCTTCCATTCGGACTATGCGAATAGTTAGAAAGGAAGGACCAATTAGGAGCAATAGACGCAGCTATTCAAGATGCATTGTCTTCCAGCACTCTAGTTTCAAGGAGACAACAGAGGTTAGACTCGGAGGAGCGAATAGAGGATCGGATTTTCGCTTTCTTGGCCGAGGAATTGAGACCCTGCACATTCCAGATGGTCCAAGGGATCATTGGGAACCAGGGAACCAAGGTGGGTGGGCATCAAACGCTTGGATGAGCAATGAGGGGTGGTGGGTTTAGGAAGACCTAGGGAGGGATGAGGTCGGCGACTGTAGCCAATAACCGGGGTGGAAGTGGTTCTGGAGTTGGTGGAAGGGGTTTTGGGTTTTGGGTTTTAGTCTTTTAGGATGCACAAAGGAGGATTTGGGGGTAGAGGTGTGGGGGGGAATAAGGTTAGAGGGGTGGTTGAAAAGGTGATGGGCTGAGGTCTCATCCAAAGGGGTGGCTGGGGAGGCATCCTGGATTAAGTGGATTGGCAGACCGTCAATGCAGGAATGCTGAGATCCAGTGACCAAAGGGGTCGAGCTTCTCAATAGAGGCAAGTTGTTGGGGCCAAGTCGATCAGCTTCATCTTCAGAGGAAAAGTTCTATTGACCGACAATGCAGAGGGATAGAGAGCAATTGACCGAGGATGCAGAGGGTCAATGTGACTCAGAATTCAAGCAAACATGTTCAGAGGGGCCCTAGGAGGCCAACATCGTGGTGCTAAGGTAAATCGGGGAGGATGCAAAAGAAGTAGGGTCTTCCAAGGCCAGGCGAGAATCGACGTGAGAGTAGGTTGTTGCAGGTGACATCAGCAGCAGGGGCCAATTGGCCAACCGAAAGGCTAGCAGCACAACAGAGCTCATCGAGAGCGAGGCAGTAGTTGAAGGAGAACAGCGGGCCTCGGCACTGGTTGTGTTTAGCTCAGGCGGAGCACCGAAGGCAGCAAAAGATGGCGGCAGGTGAGGCTAAGCATCAAAGGTAGCGAGCGGAGTTTCAAAGGAAACAACAGTGCAAACCATAGGGTCGCGATGACAGGAACTCTATCGAGCAAGGAAGAAGGATCACAGGGTCCGGATGTGGCTTCTGGGTTACAGGTTGTGGGTTAGAAGCAATAATTCGGATGGTTGGGTTTAGAGGGACGGGTTGTGGGTTAGAAGTGGGTTGTGATTTAGAAGTGGGTTGGTTGGGTGGGTCAGGTTGAGGGTTAGGACAGATAGGCAATTTGGATGGATATGGATGTGGGTTTAGGGTGGTCGGTTGGTTTAACGGATGGGTCGGGTTATATAGGTTGCCAGTGTAAAGGGGATGGTCCAAAGGGAATTAGGAGAATTTGTTAAGCAAATGGACCGGGAAGAATTAATTTAAGGGTCTAAAGGTTGGTTCAGGGATAGACCGACCAAGCTGAGCCGAAGGAGATGGAATAAAGGATGATGGCATGGAACAAGGTTTATTCACCAAGGGAACCAAGGACAAAGCCGAGGTTGTAGAGCCAGGGAGTGGCAACAAAGAGGGAAGAGGACGTATAGGGATGGGAGAGGGCTCATCGGAGGGTTATAGAGGACCGAGGTGGCCATCAAGATTCTGAGTATCTACAAGAAGTTCCAGCACAGAGGGTAAGTCGCTGGAGCATGGCAGAGCTTCAACCACCATGTCAGGATCAGACATCGCCAGGATCGAGAAAGGTTTGCGACAGACGGGTAATAGCTCTGAGGGACCAGGGGTCAAAAGCGTGGTATCCGACGGAAAAAGGACGTCTGAACCAACATCCGGTTAGAGGCCAGAGTTAATTTCCCGCGTCGGAGGGTTCCGATTTCCTTTTTTCTTATTCCTGTTTCTGGTAACAATGAGATCCTTGGAAGTGGCAGACGATTGGGGGAGAGCAATCGATGAAGCTTCAATGACAATGGAGTTCTATTCTACAGCGGCTGATTTCAAACATTGAGATGTTTTGTGCCCAAAGTAGTTGCAAAGAGAGCAAGTTGGGGGAACCCATTCATAAGTGACCTCTTGAGTAAAAGAGAGCCCTTCGCCATCAATGACTGTGACAGAGGAGGGAAGGTCGTCTCTGGCATAAATTTCAATGCACACTCAGGCGAAGGATAATCTGTCCATTTTTTTTGTTCTTATGTCTGAATAGAGTGGCTTTCCGATGAGGGAACTAACAATACTGAGTCCCTTGACACACCAGAAATGAAGTGGGAGATTGGGGAAAGAAACCCACAGAGGTATGGATGAAGGCTCGATTTTGCGGAAGGATGTTTGAGAATCCCATTGCCTCACAAAAATGGGTTTTCTCCCAATGTACCAGGGGCCCCCCTTCAATGGTGAAAGCTTTGTCCGAATCAGCGTCAAAATTGAAGACGAAGGTCCCGTTGTCGAGCATGTAAATAAATAAGGCACACACTGGCTTCTATTGTTTCAGAGAGGAGGCTTTGACTATGGCAAAAGGAGGGCGGTTTCCAAGGAATGAACCCATAATGCAATTTTTCCACTTTAGAACCTCAGAATCTAAAAGGCCAGAATGGCAGAGGGCGACAGGGGAGGACTCATTGATGATCGGCGGATGGAAGTAAAGGGTATGACCAGTCGCAGGGGAGGAGGAGAATAAGGGAGTAACAGAGGGGTGGTGGGAGATAAGATTATAGAGGCATATGTTCAGGATTCAGGAGGAGGTTAGAATGGAGGATTCGGTGGAGGAAGTTGCAGAGGAGGAGGTGCCGGCAGCCATGGCTGTCGGAGGGGAGGGGGGCATAGGTTGGGGTTACGGCATGATGTGAGAGGGAGCAGTTCTCATTATGTGCACATTCTGAGTAACAGTAATCTAAAGTTGGAATCCTTTATTGATTCTAATTGGGTAGGCTCTATTGATGATCGTCGTTCAGCCTCAAGATATTGACATTCCTTAGAGGTATTCTGGTTACATGGCAAAGTAAAAAGCAATCAGTTGATTCCAGATCAAGTGCGAAAGCCGAGTACAGAGCAATGGCACAAGGTGTCAGTGAACTCATCTAGCTCAAAGTATTACTTTCTGGTGATAACTCATAGGGGACCTATACGTCTTTACTGTGACAACAAAGCTACAATCAATATAGCAAATAATCCAATTCAGCACGATAAGACCAAGCACATTGAAATTGATAGACAATTCATCAAAGAGAAACTTAAGCAAGGCTTGATCTGCATTCCTTTCGTCACCTCAAAAGACCAATTACCTGATGTATTCACTAAGAAACTGACATCTAAGTCGTTCCATCCTATTGTATCGAAATTGGGCATGAAGGACATCTATACACCAACTTGAGGGTGAGTGTTGACGAGTCTAAATTCATTATAGTGTCTAGGTTCATTATGCAAATGTTTCATATGCTAGATAAGTACTAAGTCATCCTTAGCTAGCATTCCATATTTGTGATCATTCTCCGTCTATAAATAAAGTGGTGGGCTGTCACTCAATAATCCAAATCATTCTCTTGGTATCTCTCTTCTCAACTCCTTTCTTTTGGTTCCACGAGCTCTACTCCCTCGGTGGTGAGTGCCTTCCCACCGAGGGCCCTTTTTTTTTAATCCAATGTCTTGAAGAAATTATCAGATCTCTATTTTTCTTTATATTTGGATATTTTGAGTGGGTATTTCTCTTTGAGACCAGCAACTATGGCGTCAGAGGAGTAAGTCATGGTTCAAATGGAGACTACCCCTTGTCCCTTGCTAGCTCCATCAAGTTGGATGGGAGCAACTATTTGATGTGGTCCAGATCCTATTTCCTATATATCAGTTCCCTACCTGCCTTTCTACTGCTGGTGCTCCGCATGGCAAATGGCATTCTGCCAATTACTTAGTTATGTCCTACCTGATTAACTCGATGACTCCCTCCATTTCTAGGGGTTATTTGTTGTTAGATATTGCTTCTATGATATGGAAAGCAACCAAGGAAACATATTCCCAGGTGGGGAATAATGCTCAGTGCTTTGAGTTGCAAAGGAAAATCTATAGGACTACTTAGAAGGAGATGATTGTCGCTCAGTGTTACTCTGAACTCCGTGGTATGTGGCAAGAATTTAACTATTATGAGACTTATCATCCTGTTTGTGCTACTGATGTCATTGGCTTCAACAAGCGTGAAGATATGCTAAGAGTTTATAACTTCATCGTCGGCTTGAATGTGGAGTTTGATTAAATCCGCGCTCATTTGCTCGGTCGTGATCCTTTTCCTACACTGGAGCAGGCTTATTCTCTGATTCAGTCGGCTTACAGTAATGCTCCAGCCTGTCCCACAAGAAAAATCTGCTTTCAGAGTACCAATTCTCAACCTCTTAGCAATACTACCAAGACCATTGATCGTCCTCCTAGTGACAAGCCAGTTGTCAAATGTGATTATTATGGTAAGGAGAGACACACTAGGGAGACTTGCTGGAAACTCCATGAGTGGCCACCCAACTCTCATGGTCGTGGCCAAGGCTGTGGGCGTTCCAACCAGTCCCAGGAAAATCAGTCTGAAACCAATGAAGCTTCTGATACTACTGCTCCCACTAGTGCTTCTTTTTTTACAGGATGAGATGCCTATTCTACGTCATTTGATGACTAGGTTAGAACCTCATCTTCCCTACTACTGTTGCCTCTCTGCCATTTACCTTGGCATCTCACTCAACCCATTCAGGTATCTGCTTTGCTGGTCATTGTGATTTTGTTGTCTCTCATTCCTGGATCATTGACTCAAGTGCAACAGATCATATGATTGGTTCTCTTAGCTCTTTCTCTACGTACTCTCTATTTTCAAGTAAAACCGAAGTTCAAGTTGTTGATGGTTCCCTCTCATTTGTTTGTGGGTTGAGAACTATTCAGTGCTCTCCCATGTTGTCCATTTCCTTTGTATTAGATATCCCTAAGTTTTCTATTAACCTCTTATCTATTAGTATCACTAGGGATTTGAAATGCAAAGTCACATTTTTCCCTTCTCATTGTTTGTTTCAAGACTTGGTGACTGGGCCAACAATTGGCAAGTGATAAAGTGAGTGGTGGTCTCTATCTTCTAGATGGTGCATCTACTCCAATTTTGAATACTCAGGCACATTATACAGATTCCGAGTTTGCTTTCTCAGAAATAAATAGTTGGCATCATTGTTTAGGACATCCACCTTTGAGGACTTTATCTTTGTCCAATTTTATTTAAGAAATGTAACCCAAACCAGTTTTTTGTGATGCATGTGTTTTTGCCAAGTGAACTAGAAATGTTTATTCCAGTTCCAATTATAGAAGTGATGTTACATTTTCCTTGATTCATTCCAATGTGTGGGGGCCTTGACAGTCATATATCTACAATTGGATCTTGTTTCTTTGTTACCTTTATTGATCGTCATACTTGGCTTATATAGGTTTATTTATTACACTTCCAATTATTTCACCATTTGGTTCAAAACCAATATGATGCTAGGATAAAGATCTTGAGAACTGATAATGGTACCGAGTATATGGAAAGTGCTTTTCAAACCTATCTGGAAGCTCACAGTATTGTTAATTAGATCAATTGTGTTGATACACTTGCTCAAAATGGAGTTGCTGAATTGAATAATAGCACTGGCGGAGGTAGCCAGATCTCTTATGTTTGATATGCATGTGCCAGCCCAAACTGAAGTTAATTGTTTTTGCTGAGGCATACCTTATTAATCGGATGTCCCAGGTTCTAGAGTTTCAAAGTCCCATTGAGCTGCTTTGTGGGTCTACCTCTTTTGTTGTACCTCCCAAGGTTTTTGGATCTGTCTGCTTTACCCGTAACCATTACCTCCATGGTAAGCTTGATCCCCAGGGACTTCGGTGCATCTTTCTGGGGTACTCTACACAAAAAGCGTATAAGTGTTATCATTCCCCCTGTCAACGTATGCTAGTCACGATGGATGTGGTATTCCATAAGACTGAGGCATATTATCCTCCATGGCACCTCTTCAGGGAGAGTCTGCTACTTTGAGGGAAGATGTGCTATTAGTTCATCCATTTGATGATTCACCTCTTCACTAGGCAGAAAAGGAGATTGTAACTAAGAAAGAAACGATGCCAGATGATACTGTACAGTGGAAGCCGAAGTCTACTCTGAAGGAGCCATTAAAGGTGTATTCTCGTCGGAAGAAAAAAGATAAAGAACCACTACAACTACTCTTGGTTGGTCATCCTCTGATCAAGAGTTTGTCCTTCCATCAGGTAATCTTTTTCTATTAGATGATTTAGATCCATCCCTTGATATTCCCCTTGTTGTCCATAAAGGAAGTAAGACCTGTATTCAACATCTTATTTCCACTGTTGCGTCCTATAATTCCCTATCTCCTTCCTTTCATGCTTTTGTTTCTTCTTTTCCCTTTGTTTCCATTCCTCAAAACTTGCAGAAAGCCCTTACAAAACCTCAATAGAAAGATGCAATGGATGAAAAAATGTAGGCACATGGAAAGAATAGCTCGTGGAACGTAGTGACTCTTCCTCCAATCAAAAAGACAGTAGGATGAAAATGGTTATTTCGACTCAAGCAAAAGGCAGCTGGAGCTGTGGATAGGTACAAAGAGCGATTGGTGTTCAAAGGCTTTACTCAGATCTATAGGATTGACTACCAGGAGATGTTTGCTTAGTTACTAAAATGCACTCAGTCCGAGTCATCATCTCTTGTGCAATTAATTCAGGATGGGATCTGCAGCAACTGGATGTTAAGAACGCCTTCCACCATGGTGAGCTGGATTAATAAGTGTATATAGATATCCCTCCAGGCTAAACCTGCAACAAAACTCAAGGGAAAGTACGCAAATTGAAGCGGGCACTATATGGGCTGAAGCAATCTCCCCGAGCTTGGACGCTTTCATAAGGTCATTGTTTCAGTGGGGTTCAAACTGAGTAACTCTATTTATTAAAAGAGTTGGTGGCCAAGTTACTACCCTCATTGTATATGTGGATGATATTGTTATCAATGGGAGTGATCCAACTGAATATCTAAATGGAAGACTTATTTGGATAAGGAGTTCGAGATCAAAGACCTTAGTAAGTTAAGGTACTTCCTTGATATTGAGGTGGCATGGTCTACTAGAGGTGTAGTTCCTCCCAACGAAAGTACACCCTAGATCTTCTTTCTGAAACTGGAATGTTAGGATGTAAGCCATCCAATACCTCCTTGAGGCATACCCATCTAAAAAGCAAAGAAGGTGAACCTGTTGATAAGAGTCGATATCAGAGATAGTTAGACACCTTATCTATCTCTCACATACTCGACCAGACATCACCCATGTTGTTAGTTAGGTAAGTCTATTCATACATTATCCTTACTCGTCTCACATTGAGGTTGTGTTTCGCATTCTTCATTACTTGAGATCAGCTCTAGGGAACGGCATCTTGTTCTCGCCTTCTGATCATATATGTGTAGAGGCATATACTAATGCCGATATGGTAGGTTCTCTAAATGACCGATGATCCACATCAAGCTCTTGTACCTTTGTTGGTGGGAATCTTGTTATGTGGCGTAGAAAAAAGCAGGAAATGGCGGCTAAATCTAGTACAGAGGCTGATTTCCGAACCATTGTGCATGGTATTTGTGAGTTACTTTGGCTTCAAGGACTTCTTCAAGATTTGGGCATACCTGTTCAATTTCCTATGATGTTGTATTGTGATAACAATTCAGCCATTAGCATTGCACATAATCTAGTTCAGCATGATCGCACATAGCATGTGGAGATTGACTGACATTTTATTAAAGAGAAGCTAGAGCAGGGTCTTATACGTCCTTTTGTGAGGATTGGAGATTAGTTAGCAAATGTTCTTACAAAAGGTCATAGTAGTAAAGTTTTTCATCTTATTTTGTGCAAGTTAAGCATGTGTGATATCCATGCACCAACTTAAGGGCGATGTTGTAATATGCGTATGAGGGTAGAATGGTCCATAGAGGCATATTTGTCTTTGTACTTATAACCTTACTGTTATAAATAAAGGAGGGCTGGTGTCAATTGACACAAGACACAGTTCCCTAAAATTCAACACAATGTACCAAAGAAACTGAGCTGTGAATTTTGTATACAGCAGAGAATAGCATGGCCACCAAATATACATACCCCTTTGGGCCCTAAGATCAACTGAAACCTGATACCAAATTAACTAAACAAATAGTCCCAAACGTTTGTTCTTCGATGTTTCAGTAGAAAGACCTGTCACGAACTGAACTTCATTACAGTGGTCCATGTGGGGACCAAGTTGAACCCTAATACAGACACTTTTCATAACTTGTCAGATTGCATTTTCTAGGTTTTGATGGAAAATTAATGAACTAAATATTTTATACCATTCAACTCAACTAAGTGATGCAGGTCGGCGATAGATTTAGGGAACTATCTTTTGACTTGATTTTTATTTGCTTTCCTTTTTTTTTAGAAATCAGTTTAGTAGGAGATCTTATTTCAGTTGTTATTGTGGATAGTTTCCTTTCAAGTAATTTTCCATAAATTGTTTTCATTTTTCCTTTATATTAGACATGTAATGGATGGAGGAACTCAGTTTTTAGATTTGAAGTTATTTTGAACAATGAACAATTGAATGATGCTTATGGCTACCGTGAATGCTTCCCTCTTCCCTATCCCTCTCTAAAATCCTTTTGTTTTCTTTCCCATCTTGTACGTTACTTTCCCGTTTGAGTTTTCTTCTTATGTTAGAGTTATCAATTATTTACCAGACTGCCACTCTTTATTAATGACTTCAAGTTATTTACAGAGTTGCCATTCTCTTTGGTATTTGGCTATAAAATTGTGCCAGTAATTAATTAAGTGGGCCTTAGGCGATCTGATTCCAATTTTAGAATCCGGATCCACATCAAGTGGTATCAGAGCAAATTTCATGCCCTCTCTAATCATGACAGGTCACATCATCAATGCTGAGTTGCACAAGTTGTATCGTGAGGTACTTGAGAACCAAAAGGAAACTAATGCTAGGGTTGAGAAGAATGAGGCAAAATATGACAAGTTCATGGATGAGACTCAAAGTGCCCTTACTAAGATTCTTGCCTTTATGCAAAAGTTTGAAACGCAAGTTGATGAATGATCATCTACACCACATCCTCAGTTTAATGCCCTACGTATTGAAGATACACCTCACCGAGTGCAACGTGATCCTGTTATACCCTAAGATGTTACCCGATAATTTTCTGATAGAGATTATGACATCAAAGTTGAGGTTCCAGAGTTTAATGATGAAAAGGACCTGAGGAATTTCTTGACTGGATTATCAAAGTTGAGAGGATTTTTGGATATAAGTCTCTTCCAAACGAGAAAAAGTGTGAACTCATCCTCACCGAGTTTATTGGTATGCATGTTCATAGTGGGATGATGTACTACATGAAAGGTTTGTCAGAAGAGTTGGACTCGTTACCAATTGGAAGGTCATGAAGCAGATTCTGACTAAAAAATTTGTTCCTCTTAATTATGAGAAGATAACGTTCCATAAATTGCTTAACTTGCAACAAGGTAACAAGGATGTGGATTCTTACACCCTTGAGTTCCACAAACTGTCTTTAAGGTGTCGACTTCTGGAGATGCACACCAGCAACGGGTGATGCGATATATCAGTAGGCCAAATACTAAGATCCAAATCGAGTTAGCTAACACTGATTTCAGGTCCGTTGATATGGCAGCGGATCATGCCAAGACAGTTGAAGAGAAGTCTATTTATTGGAAGGGTATTCTCAAGACTTCTTCAATTGATAGACTTCCACCATGTATAGAAGAAAAGAAGCCTGAAGCTCGCAAAGTTGAAGAGAAAAGGTCACAGTTCATCAAGGATAGTGATGGGGTGAAGAACATCAGATGTCATAGTTGTGGCGAGGAGGGTCACTACTCCAACAAGTGTCCCAATAGGACTCATTCTAAATGCAGTAGAGAAGTAACCGACAGAGAAGATTGAAGATGAGTATGCTTTATATCCTTATCCCCTCAAAGAAGATGACATGTTTGACTATGGTGATGAGGATGTGGAAGCTCATTCAACTAGTCTTTCATCCTTTTCAAACAAACTAGTTGACAAGGCTCCTCTCTTCAAACAGAAGGGTACTCTCCTGCACGGCTCCGACCCTACAGATGTTCATGCAATTGTTGATACCGGGGCAAAAGCAAATTTTATATCTGCTGAATTTGTTCGAGCACACAACCTTCCACAAAAGTAGCTTTTCAAGAAAATTCACGTGCAAGGTTTTAGACCCACAACTCAAGAAGAGGCCACTACAGTTGTTCGAGTACATCTACGGTTTGGGCCACTACAGTACCATGTGACTTGCTTGGTCACCCCATTGGCACACTGCAACATTCTTCTAGGGCAACCTTAGCAACGACACGCAGGCATTCTCTATGATGGTGCACGGAACACCATCAAGGTGAAGTAAGGAGGTCGTACATATTTGATGAGGCCACACACATTATCAGACATGTAACGTCGTCGACTGATTCCTGCTCCAATGACACGTCAGCCTACTCTTCCTCTTCAAGGAGTTACGTTCCTGTAGTTTGCTTTGAGATACGTGCCACCTCATCGGCGAGCGAATTACAAGGGTATCTTGGGAGCACGACCTAACTTGATGGAGTCGAGTTCTTTTAAGACCGGGAGAGCTGATGAAGCTCGGTGATGGATTTAGGGAACTATCTTTTGACTTGATTTTTATTTGCTTTCCTTCTTTGTTAGAAATCAGTTTAGTAGGAGATCTTATTTCAGATGTTATTGTGGGTAGTTTCCTTTCAAGTAATTTTCCATAAATTGTTTTCATTTTTCCTTTATATTAGACATGTAATGGATGGAGGAACTCAGTTTTTAGATTTGAAGTTATTTTGAACATTGAACAATTGAAGGATGCTTATGGCTACCGTGAATGCTTCCCTCTTCCTTATCCCTCTCTGAAATCCTTTTGTTTTCTTTCCCATCTTGTACGTTGCTTTCCTGTTTGCGTTTTCTTCTTATGTTAGGGTTATCAATTATTTACCAGATTGTCACTCTTTATTAGTGACTTCAAGTTATTTACAGAATCGCCATTCTCTTTGGTATTTGGCCATAAAATTGTGCCAGTAATTAATTAAGTGGGCCTTAGGCGATCTGACTCCAATTTTGGAATCCGGATCCGCATCACTAAGCTTCATTCATATGTGAGCACTTTTCTATTAACTTTATCAAACTCAGACCAGACCAGCTAAAAAATCAAAACGGTAGGCACAAGAACCAGGTTGGCAAGTTGAGCTGCATGACAAAATGAGAATCAAAGAACTAGATCAGCTCAACCAGCCTGGTGGGTTGTAGTGAAACAGTTTGCCATTCAGATTAGGCTGAACCAGGTAATCTTGTGGACTGGGATCAGTAAATGAGATAAATTTCACCATTAGCAAATCCAGAAGCTCCAACTTTTATCACTTGTATATTCCCTAAATGTGCGCACATGCTTGTGTCTTTGTGTGTGTGCATGCATGTTTCCTTCAACATCCACCCCCCCTAACCAAACAAAAAAAGGGAAGAAAAAATCCAAGGAAGATATCATAAGTACAAGGCCTCTTACAACAAAAAATTTTACCGAGTCTGAGATAGCCAATGTATTCAGACTTGACAAAAGACCATCACAAGAATGCCAATGTTCCTCTTTCTTTATCTTGTTTTTTTATGCCTGGGCCTAAGCAAGCTAGTACTTAGTGGCGGAAGACCACAAAACCAATGAACATTCAAAATAACAAAAGCAGTATCAGGTGGAGTGAGCAAACAAAATAAACATAAAGAAAGAAAGGAGTAACTAACCAACTGATATAACCAGATTACATAGATGAGCAAATTGTATTACCAGCTGTCATTACTAGAGCATAGTAACAAGCAGGAAAGTTGAACTCCCAAATATGATCCCTCAATTTTAAACAAGCTACAAAAAGCTTTGCACAATAAATTTTCTGAACAGATCAAGTCAGAAAGATCTTACTTCGTAATTGTACCATCAACATCAGAGACAACTATACGAGTGTTCCATTTCCACAAATATATTCTAGCATCCACCTGTTCAATAAAACATTTCAGTTAAGCATAAATACAGAACACGGCATAGTAAATAAAAATGTAGCCAAAGATGTTACTACAAACAAAGCAATCAAATGGAAAGAACCTGCTGTCTCCCCATCATTGAAGTTGAAAATGTGAAGGCTATCATGTTCTGTCCTTCCTTCAGATTCAAGGATGCCAGCTGTTCAGATGTCGGAATGATTATTCTAACCTTCTTTTTAGTGACCTTGGTTTTGGGTGCACTTTTATCCTTGATAATATCACCAGTGCAATCTGAAGCATTAGAATATTTAGGGCCATCCAGAGCCATCTGTACAGAGTTCATGGTTCTTGATTTTCTGAACTGGAAAGGCCAGGGTCTCCAGCTTCCACCCGATCGAGCAACTTCTCTTTCTAGATCCCCTACAAGTGTTTACTCAACTAGGTCAATAGCTATCGTGCCTTTTGGCTAAAAGACCTGTTCACATGCAAATGCAGCCACATCCCATGCAAAGTAACAGCCACAAATTTTGAAAATAAGCCTATCATTCTTTATAAATGCAGAGCCCAGAAATGAACTTCTCCAGACAACTTTTTCAGCATTAAATATTTGGGAAGCAGCTTAATGCTTGCACAGAGATAGCATGGGATATAGAAAAATTCCCACAGTTCAACCACTAAATTTATCTAAATATAGAAAGTGTGGAAAAGGAAAAAAAGCTAAAGTTCTTTTACCAATTTTACTGCTGGTTGATGCATGTTCGAGTTCCTCAAAGGCCTGAGTATCCAATATTCTAGGATGTTTACGTACTAAGATATGTTCAGAGTCTGCATCTAGCTTTAAGGAGGATGAGACACCTTGACCAAGAAGCCCTAACCTCAAATTCCCAGAATTTGAATCTAGAGAATGGCTTAGAGTGTGATGAGCATCAGATTTTTCAAGACTATCAATGTGGGACCACAAAATGGGTAAAGATTCCAGCAAACGCAAATCTTTTTCCCTTGAAACCTTTTTAGGTTTTGGAATGCTAATTGCACTTGATCGAGTCCCTGATTCCTCAATCAGACCTTCAAAACTATTAGCAGGGTATTTGTCAGCAAACTTGCCTCGAGACAAAGTTGAATCATGATTTATATTGACTGTTTCATGCACATCTTCAATGCTATCCAACATAAGAGAATGATTTTCGATATTTATGGATTCCTGAGAATCTTTTTCCTTACATTGGACCCCGATTGGATCAAGACCATCAATTTCACTAAAAAGAAGATGATCTTCTTCCAAAATTTCTGGTGATGAAATGCTTTGCTTCACAGAGACAGAATCAAAAAGGGGTATTTGAGTATCACAAACAAAATCCAATGATGGACGGTGCACTTTCATCTTATCATCTAGACCAGTATTTTCCTTGCACTGAACTTGGCTGCTGACATCAGAAGAGGTGCACATGCTTTGTGACACTGCTTCTTCAACCAAATCAAGAATTTCAATGACACCATTCTCTTGATTAAGCGAAACTAGCACCTCTGATGGCCTTCCAAGAACCACCTCATTATTTTCAGATATACGATTACAAGAAAGATCTGTTATTTGGGATTCATTCTCAAAATCCCTTACTGATTTGGTCTCCAAATTATCATTCTGAGAAAGGCCCTCAGCTACAGTATCTTGGTGATTAACTTCGAACGTCTCAGTTTCAACAGAATTAGAAGTAGCCACATGCAAATTACGTGATACAAGGGACTCAGCAATTGAGTCATCTGAGGTTAACTCATTTTTATGAACAGTTTGAGTGTCAAGAAACTTGGAGGAATCTCCATCTCTTACAATTCCTGGATCAGTATTATTTTCTTCGATTGTGAGTAGCGGGGAATATGGATGTGGGATTACCTCAGGTATAAGATCAGTGGTCTGATATGGAACTTGAGAATGAGTCTCTACTTCCGTGCACCCACCATAACAAAATTCCAGTGTTTCAGTCGCTTGTTGAAATGAGCCATTTATCCCAACGGTCGAGACGTCTTCCATTTCACAGTATGTGTGGGAGCTAGAGTTTTCATTTCCATTTTCCTCCTCAAGAATACCAGTGCTTAAAATAGTAGATATTTCATCAGAAGACTGCTCTATACCAGTGTGTGTACTCTGCCATACTTCAACGTTGACCAAATCCAGATTAGTCTTGGAGATAGAACCTTCGGCCCTCTCAGAAACAGCATTGCACACGCTAAATTTGTTCATAGTTGTTGATACTTTCGTATCAAACATCTCTAATGTGGAAATCTCCATGCATTGTTCCTGGGTTGTCAGCAAAGATAGCTTCTTTGGATTAATCACATCATCAGGACTCTCTGTATTATTCAAAACAGACCCATAATTTTCGCAGAGACCAGTTTCTACATTCGCAGTAGGAAAATCAGAATTATTGCCAATGATATCACGAAGCAAATCCGTATCAGTCTCATCAACAGGCACAGAGAACTTAGAAGCATTGTCCACCCGAGTAACAAAAGTTGGAAGATTGGTAGACCATCTCAACTCCAAAAGGTCAGCTGCAATCTCTGCACGTTCCAGTGAAGGCGTCCGTTCGAAACCACCAATCCTCCCTTCGTTCCTACTACCATCTTCCTTCAGAGAATTCTGTCCGAAAACCATCCCCAAAATGCCAGACCGACGAGATCTCGTCTTTTGCAAAACCTTTGCCTTTCCTTTATCAGTTGGAGCAGTCGAGCTTGATTGATTAGCATCAAAACGGTCACTTTTAGACTTTTTAATCCTTCCACTCTGAGACTGCTCCTCCGTCTCATCACAGGAAGATGGAGGAGACAAAACAGAGTCCCCTTCTTCCCCATTCAACTCCTTGAGGAAGTAAGCTTCTCCTTTATGATTCAAGTACATACGAAACTGGGCTTCGACGCCATTGACAGTAATATTAACCTCCTGCTCCGTCTTCTTCAATACACCTTGGAACTTTCCAAATTTGACATACCATGGCGATGATTTGAAGCTTCCATCAGGTTGTTGGACAACAATTATATCTACAGCTCCTCCGAAAGGGTGAAAAGGGCCAGAAACCGTATAGACGCCGCGGCTGATGTAATTACTCAGCTTCTCCATCGCGTACATCTTCCCAATACTCGATTTTCTCAGCGACGCAGATCGAAAAAATTCAACATCTCTACCGTAACAGCTCAAGAAACTGGGAAGATCTTCAACTCGAAGGTCGAAACAATGAGACACAAATCAAATACCAACAACCAGTCCAAATTCATCTGTTCTTCGGCGCCAATAAATCCAAATTACAGAAAGGACGTCAAAATATCATCTCAAGAACCTGATTAAAATCTCTCCTTTGTTGTCTTCCCTATTAGAGACGCTAAAATCCGCCCGAACACTCAACCACCCAAGACGAAGAACAATCAATTAGAAAGCATATTCGCATAAATCTATTCAGTTTTGCTAAACGCTTGAACTGAAACCATGTCATTTTTTACAAGGAGAAATTTCAAAAAATGACGCTACTTTAAATTAAAGGTCCCTTTTGGTTGCATTCTTCGGGAATGTTTTCTGGTGTTTTTCTGTTCTGCAAGAACGGAAAAGGAACAAAAATGCCTTTGGTAATAAAAACACTCCGAGAGTTCTTCTATTATGCGGGATTACAAATAGAATAAAAATGCATTTGACACGTTCGGTTGTTATTTTTTCTCCTCTATTTTTGGTGTCTAGTTGTTATTTTTTTGGGTGATTTATATCAACCTCCCCAGTCGTTTGCTAAAATTACATAATCTACCCTTAAAAATCAAAAAATTACATTTAAACCCACAAAGTTTACACCGTTTGAAAAGTGTTAGTTTTTAAGATGTAGAGAGACATAATTACCCCTCCCCCCTCTTCTTCTTCTTCTTCTTCTTCTTCTTCTTCTTCTTCTTCTTCTTCTTCTTAAAAATTTTCAATTGATGTAAATCACCCAAAAATTTAACCTCAGTAATGTTCTTATTACAGGTAGATTCAGGAGTTCCAGTGACCAGAATTGTGTAATACCCAGTGATATGCTCAAATTAGTCGCCCAGTGAGACAAAGACACATGGCATCCAAGGTAGGGACACGTGGCGCCCAGCCAAAGGACGCCCAGTACCAGGACTCCGGAGATCAGAAGAAGGGGGAGACTTGAGTCCCCCTCAACCGAGAGAGGCACGCGAGGACTCTAACTACGTGAGGAGGAAGAGATACCCGAATAGGGAATATTCCCCACAAAGATAGGAGGATGTATCCCAGTAGGACTTGGAAGGAGGTAATCCTATAAGAAAGAACCCTAAAAAACTGAACGGGTAAGTAAAAAGAAAAACGTTCACACCATTACTCCTGTGAAAACACTGTTCTATGAGTCTCTAACTTAGGTGTCGGAGGACTAATCCCGGAGCCACCTCCGGGCCTCTGCCTTCTGTGTTTGTGCAGGATCAGTGCTCAGCCTCATACAGATTCTCGACAGTAACAGATTGGCGCCATCCGTGAGAACGATAGAGTAATGGTGGGGAAAACCTACGATCATAAGAAAACAAGGGTATCACCAAGCATAAATATGAACAAGGGAGAGCCTTCAGAATCTCTCCCCCCTCAGTGGAAATCTGTGAAGAATGAGGAAACAACAATCGGGAAGGTTCCGCGAGGGACCAATGCTCAGCCGGCATTCTGTGCATGGAGACAGTAATCCCCCACCTCCTCCTAGGGAGCAAAAATATGTGACTAAGGAGCAATTCGACGTCCTTCAGAAGAAGTACGACCGAATGGCTGAGACAATGAAGGAAGTCTCCAAGGTCATCAATCAAAAGACCATGGAGCCGCAAGAGGCTCCCATATCCAGCCAGAGAAAGCTCAAGACAGGGAGCAAAGTAGTTCGGGGTCGATGAGGTCTGGTCGAAATCCATAAAATCGCACTACCAGGGGAAACCACGCTGCCAGGGGAAACCCCGCACCCCAAGAAAGGGCACGACGTGCTACGAGGGTTGGGCATGAAAAACCACATCAAGGAGACGGTCAGAGACATGAAGACCTAGGGTTGAAGCAGATGATCCTTGACTTGAAGGACGAAATCCGAAAGGTAATAGAGAACTAGATAGGCACCCGTGAGCCGAACCTCACTAATGACACGGCTTTAGCTGATGAGGTCATGAGGGATCTGCTCCCGGTGGGGTTTCGCCTGCCCAAGTATGACATGGACAACAGGTCTGGAGACCCTATTGATCACCTTGAGGGCTTTCAAAGTTGTAATGCAATTCCACTGGGTTTCAAAAAATATCATGTCCGCGCCTTGCCTTTGACGTTCAGAGGAGCAATAAGGTTATGGTACAATCATTTGTCGACAAAATCAATTCACAGCTTCAGTGATCTAAGCTACTTCTTTATGAAGGGATTCTCCAATAGCCAACCCCTTCAAAAGATCACATTGAACCTGACCAACATCAAACAGTATGAAGGAGAGTCACTATAAAATTACATGAAGAGTTTCCAGCAGTAGAAGATCACAATCAGAGGTTTGGATCGAAGGAAGAGTTCACGGCCCTATTAGGAGGAGTCAAAGATAAAGAGCTAAAAAGGTCTTTGGCGAAGCATACACTGAGGAACCTAGCTAAGTTGAGGGTTCGGTGTGATAAGTACATTCACATGGAAGACACCCTCCAGGCTGACAAAGAAGCTGAAGGGAAGGCGAGGAGGAAAATGACCTCAAGAGGTGATGATAAGCCTTCCGAAGGCAAAAGACGAAACTCCGAATGTGATTGGGCACCCACTCTGTCGAAGAAGTTTGAAGGGTATGCACCCTAAACCGGAGACGGACGAACGTGCTAATGCAGATAAAAGACTCCCTAGATGCCAAAGCCATGAAGTGGCCAAGGAAGATGGGACAACATCCCAAGAGGCACAACATGGACAAATATTATCACTTCCACAAAGACCACAGCCACGACACCAAAGATTGTTAGCATCTGAAGGGAGAAATAGAAGGAATGAACCAAAAAGGATATCTAGGCTGATTTGTAGACCGCAAAAATGAAGATGTCCAAGATTGCAATGATCGTAGAGGCCACCGTGAAAGAAGGGGGCCAGCCCGCAGAGGCAATCAGGAATGGCAAAGAGACCAGACACCTGAGGAAGCTGACCATCGACCCCAAGACGATCATAAAAGCCCAACCAAGATTATAGCAACTATCAGTGGAGGCTTGATTGCTGGAGAAAGTTCCATCTCGGTCAGGAAAGTGAAGGCCTATGCGAGAAGCGTACATGTGGCCGAATGGTCAAACAAGAAGGCAAAGATAGGGACAGTTATCTCCTTCTCGAATCATGATCTGGAAGGGGTGCAAACACCACATGACAATGCCCTAGTAATCACCATGACCCTGGCCAATTGCAAAGTAAAAAGGATCTTGATGAATAACTGTAGCTCAGCTGATATCCTGTTCCTCGAAGCTTTCCAAAAGATGGGCCTAGACAGAGAAAAGTTAAAGAAGGTCAAACACCCGTTACAATGGTTCTCGGGTGCCCCGGTCAAAGTAGAGGGGTTGGTCGAGTTGTCAGTAACAGTTGGCACCGGAGACCGCCAAGTAACAGTCATGATCAACTTCCTGGTAGTGGACATCACTTCGACGTACAACGCTATACTATGAAGAGTTGGCTTAAATCTGCTAAAGGCTGTCATCTCCACACCACATCTCAAGATGAAGTTCCCAACCAAGAACGGGTTCAACGAATGTCGTGGTGATCAAGAAGCATCTTGGAAGTGCTATGCCACCACATTATAGGGAAAAGAAAAGGCAGGCGAGGTGCTCCGGATAGAAGATTTGCGCGATGACACCAATTATCAAAGGGGGAAATTGGCTGAGAAACTTATACAAGTTGACGTCGAAGAAGGGAATAACACTCGTCAATTCCAAGTTAGGGCCTTAATGCCAAGGCAACAACGAGAAAGCTCATATCATTCATCCAAAACAATTCTGACATCTTCGTCTGGTTAGCCTCGAACATGCCTGGAATAGCCTGAGAGATAGTAGAGCATCATCTGAGTGTCAACCCAACTAAGAAGCCGGTACATCAGAAGAAGAGGACCTTCGCCCCCGAGAGGCAGCAGAAGATAGATGAAGAGGTAGAGAAGTTACTAAAGGCCAAGTTCATCCACGAAATCCGATAACCTGAATGGATATCCAATGTGGTGATGGTCCCAAAAGCAAACGAAAAATGAAGGATATGCATCGACTTCACAGATTTAAACAAGGCATGCCCAAAGGACAGCTACCCCCTGCCTAAGATAGACCTGCTCATCAATGCCACTTTAGGACATGAGGCGTTGAGCTTCATAGATGCATACTCAGGGCACAATCAGATCAAGATGTGTGAAGTCGATGTCCCGAAGACATCCTTTTTAACCAAAGGGGGGTTGTATTGTTATAAAGTGATGCCCTTTGGGCTAAAAAATGCAGGGGCCACTTACCAAAGGCTAGTGAACAAGATCTTCAAGGGAATGATTGACAAAACCATGGAGGTGTACGTGGATGACATGCTTGTGAAATTCCTAAAGGCGAAACACCATATCCAAGACTTAGAGAAGGCATTCCAAGTACTGAGGCAATACGGTATGAAGCTGAACCCAACGAAGTACACATTTGGAGTAGCATCGGGAAAGTTCTTTGGCTTCATTATCTCGGAAAGGGGGATCGAAGCCAACCCGATGAAAATACAAGCCATCTGAGATATAAAATCCCCACAGAATGTGAAGCAAGTCCAAGAACTGACAGGCAGAGTCACCACCCTGGGACGGTTCATGTCTCGGTCAGCTGACAAGTGCCTTCCATTCTTTAGAATGATCCAAAAAGTTTAAGTGGATGGAGGAATGCAAGAAGCCCTTCATGCAGCTAAAGGGTACTTAGCGATGCCCCCACTACTGACGAAGCCAAACACTAGGGATACCTTGCAGTTATACCTAGCTATATCAGCAGTGGCGGTAAGTGCGGTATCGATAAAGGAAGAAGGAAGACAACAACGGCCAATATACTATGTTAGTCGAACCTTGTTGGATGTAGAAACAAGATACAGAAAGATGGAGAAGGTGGCATACGCCCTCGTGATAGTGGCAAGAAAGCTAAGGCCTTATTTTCAATCATACACGATATATGTACTCACGGACCAACCGCTGGAGAAGATATTGCAGAAGTCAGATATGTCCGACCGATTGGTAAACTGGGCTATAAAGTTGGGAGAATTCGACATCCAATACAAACCAAGGACCGCGATAAAAGCACAAGACCTAGAGGACTTTATAGTCGAGACAATAATCCCAGATGAACCCCAGGAACTTGTCGAGGCACGAGCGGTGAAGGCTTGGACATTGTATGTGGATGGTGCATCCAACAGAACAGGAAGCAGCGTGGAGATCACACTAATCAGTTCCGAAGGATTCAAAATCAAATATGCCCTGCAGTTCGACTTCAATGCCTCCAATAATAAAGCTAAATACGAAGCACTGATAGTTGAAATTAATCTAACACAGGCTTTAATGATACAAGAGTTGGTGGTGCACAATGACTCGCAGCTTGTGGCGCGACAAGTGAATGGGGACTATGAAGCAAAGGAATAAAGGATGGTTGAATACCTGAAGACAGCGTGAGAGAAAGTGGTAGCCTTCAAGGAATTAGAGGTAAAGCAGGTACCGTGGGTAGAGAATGCCAGCACAGACACATTGTCGTAATTGGCCACCTCAAACTTCATTGACCTAGGACGTTCGGTATATTTTGAGGTATTACCCCAACCGAGTATCAAAAGTACCCAAGAGGTGTTGCCCATTAACGAGAATGGCCCAAGCTGGATCGATCCCATAAAAAGTATCTGAAGGAAGGAGTGCTCCCAGAGGATAGGGATGAGGCAAGGAAGGTATGTATGAGGTCAGCATGATACCTATTGAAGGACGAAATGCTCTACAAGATAGGGTTCACCACACTACCTTAAGTGCATGGATCCCATCGATGTCGAATATGCCCTCCGAGAGGTGCACGAAGGGATATGTAGCTAACATTTAGGAGCCCAAGCTTATTTTGGCTGACCATGAGAAAAGATGCTAAAGAATTTGTCAGGAAATGCGTGAAGTGAAAAATATTAGCCCCCATCCCTCGACAGCATGCCACTGAGCTTTCCTCCTTGTCGAGCCCCGTACCGTTCGCTATGTGGGGAATGGACATCTTGGGGTTGTTCCCCCTAGCTACGAGGTAAAGAAAGTTAGTTGTGGTGACAATAGACTACTTCACAAAATGGGCAAAAGCTGAGGCATTGGCCATCACAACGAAGAAGAATGTGAGGGATTTCTTCGAGAGGGCGGTGGTTATCAATTCAAAATCCCCCAAGTGATAGTAACTGACAATGGAACTCAATTTGTAAACCCAACTTTTGGTTCATTATGTACGGCCCTCGGCATTGAGCACAGGAAGACATCCGTTGGTTATCCATCGACCAACGGATTAACAAAGGTAACCAATCACACCTTGCTCCAAGGAATAAAGAAGAGACTGGATAGTGCCAAGGGGCTATGCAAAAAGAATTACACAGCATTCTTTGGGCCTAACGAACAACTGAACTGTCGGCCATCAGAGAAACACCCTTCAATTTAACTTACGACACCAAAGTTGTACTTCCAGTTGAGATAGGAGCCATGACCCATCGAGTTCAGTACTACAATGAAGGAAAACATAGTGAAGGGCTTCGAGCTAATCTGGACCTCCTAGATGAAGTTCAAGAAGACTCACAAGAAAGAATGTAGCCTACTAGTAGAAAGTTGCAAGACATTACAATTCTAAAATTCGAAGGAACGAGTTCATATTGGGAGACCTCGTCCTAAGAAAGGCAGAGGTATCGGACCCAAAGCACCAAGGAAAGTTAGCCCCAAATTGGGAAGGGTCTTATAGAGTCACCAGGGTAATACGATCAGGCTCCTATTACCTGGAGACTACTGAGAAGAAAGGGTACCCCGATTATGGAACTCGAAGAACTTAAGGAAATTCTATCAGTAGTAATAACGTGCCTAGTAGTAGTCGCGTGCACATCTACTTAGTCATTTTTTGAATTCTTCATATTTGTTGCTTCTTAAGCACTTTCAATTTGTAGTTTTCCATAACAAGCTTTTCGAAGGATTTTCATTACAAAATATATAATCTGGTTTACGGCAATTGTTTCCAGATAATGGCTTTGAAACTAACATCCCTCGGTTGGGTGCTTAGGCCAAAGCCGAGCTGACCTGACCAAAGGGATATCCCTTGGTTGGGAGCTCAAGCCAAAGCCGAGCTGACCTGACCGAAGGGACACCCCTTGGTTGGTAGCTCAGGCTAAGGCCAAGCTGACTTGACCAAAGGGACCTCCCTCAGTTGGGAGCTCAGGCCAAGGCCGGGCTGACTAACCTAAGGGACCTCCCTTAGTTGGGGGCTCGGGCCAAGGCCAAGCGGGCCCAATCGAAGGACCACTCCAATTCATAAGAAGAGGGCCGACAACAGCGCCCCTCATCCTTCGGTCATAAGGAAGCCCCTGCGGTTGGTGTTGAAGGGAAACACCACTTAAGAGATGTACTTGCATAGGAGTTGCGGCCTTTATGCTCCCAACATCAGACCAATAACACCAGGATCGATCCTTATAATTAAGGTTGGCTGTAACACACTACGCTTGGACAAAATCACTTGCATAAGAGCTTTGACCTTCACACCCCTACCTGTGGGCCAAAGACCTTTGACAATCCTTCGAGTTCGAAACTAATCGTTGGGATTGCATAGGAAAAAGCGAGAATACAAGGGAATTTGAAGGAAGAAAGAAGGTGTTTGATTCATCAAAGAGGCCCAAAGGCTAGAATTACATAAAGAGGCCTGAAGGTCAAAGTTGCCAAAAAAAAAAGAGAAAAAAATATATACATAAAAGACCCGAAGGCCAAAAAGTGATAAAAAAGAACAAGGCAGACCGGGGACATCTCGGTCTGAACTGTCACTACCATGAGTAAGAGGAACTTCGTGGGGCCTTTGAACCTCCTCCTCATCACCACTATCCTCGAGCTCGATCACCTGAGTGGCCACAGGGGCAGGGGTCGAGGCTGCTCCACCTTCCTCCTTAAAAATCAGGCTACTATCCTCAAAGGATACCTCAGGGTAATGCTCGAGAACCTAGTCTCGGACCTTAGTCGAGCCCATGGTGTATCCTGGAGTAGCAGCCTACTTAACCTCTTCATAGATGTCCTTGAAGGCCTTATACATTTCGAACCCTTGGGCTTCGACTGCTTCAAGCCTCATAAACATTTGGGCCCTTAGCTCTGATAGCTCCCGATCGTGCTCTTGACGAACCCGAAGGAGCCCAGTCTCCAGATGCTCCACCTTCTCAAGTAAAACAGAGCGATCATTCTCTAGGCTCACCTTTTCTAGCTCGGATCTCTCCAAGTCCCTAACCATGGCCTCAATTCGAATGATGAGCTAAGCAAGTTGGTTCTGGGCCTGAAGATAAGCATAAGTTACAGAAATGAAATACGTCAATCAAGAAAGAAATCTGAAGGCCGAAGGCCGAAGGAATCTTACTCATGCGATATAAAAGTAGGCGTTAGTCACCATGGCCGAGGTCCCCTGCCTCTGGGCATTGGAAACATCTCTTGGGAGTTTCACCTTCAGCACCAGCTCCCGAGCCACTCTTCTAACAGTGAAAGAGTCATCCTCCTTCACAGACTAGTTGGGGAAGAAGCCACGCTTGGACCTGCCTCGGTTCAGAGCCAAGCTCTGGAAATGAATATTGGATGGAGGCTCAAGCGGGGTAGAGGCACCACGGTCCTATGAGTCCAAGGCCTGAATGACCACCTCGGTGGGATCGTGCATGACACCCCTCTTCGTTTTAGAAGGAGGCTCGATCGGCTCAGAAGCTGAAACGTTCCTCTTCTCCTTTTGCTTTGTTTCTACCTCTGCTGCTCCTCCCTCGCTTGGGCCTCCTTCACCTGGTTCTACCTTTCGGATATGGCTACCTTAACATCCACCCTAGAGGGTTGTACTGCATGGGAGAAGATGAAATTTAGCACAAGGAAGGAGCAGACGAGACAAGAATGAAATCAGGTGAAACAATACGGCATCCGATTGAAGACTATCAGACTCGATGAGTGGACTTCGAGGCTTGCATTTGGCCAATGCCAGTGACTTTGCATCCACCCCGAAGAGGACTAGCATGGAGTTCACATCCTTCAAGTCATGGACGTCCTAGACGTTGTTGATGGGAAAACCCTCGGGCGATCTCACAAAGAAGAACTTATGCTTCCAGCCGTGGATCGATGTAGGATACCCATTCAGCAACCTAATGTCCTTCTGAGGGCTGAAGTAATACTAGCCCAAGTCCCCTTTATTGGCACCGAGGGACAGACAATTAAAAAAGAAAGGGAGGGAGATAGGCCTTTGAATCCGAGAGAAGTATATTATAAAGCTAAGGATCTGCCGCCACCCATTCGGAGTCAACTAAGCCGGGCATATGCCATAGTGCTGAAACACTTAGCCGAAGAAAGGGTGAAGAGGAAGCCGAAGTCCTGTTTTGAAGGCATCTTGGTAGAAGCAGAGTTCACCAGGGTTCCTATAACTGGCCTTGTCAGTGGGCCTCGGAAGCTGAAGCATGAACTCAACCGAGATGCTATAAGAGACCCTAAGCTCATCGAGCTCGACCTCGGATATAGTAGATACTATGTCCCTAGCCTCTACGGGAAGATACTCATTCGTCGAGGCTCGGGATTCAAGAACCCCTTCCTTACCATCCTCAATGCTCGGACCAGCTACGGATCCGCAGGGTGTTGCAGTAGAGGAAGAGACACAGGACGAATGGGACTCAGAGGACGAACCTGAGGACATACCTCAGACACGTCTGGGGCTACGATTCCTAGGATTAGAGACGGTCCCCTAGGAGTACGAGGGCCTACTACCGAAGGAGCTTGACATGGAACTTACTGATGATGATGGACGAGGAAACTGAAGACGAAGGAGAGAGTATGAGACTGAAGGATGATGGCTCTGGTAGAGAGAATGCCTAAAATGAGGAGAATATCGCTTTATATAGGCAAGGAAACAACAATCCGACTGCTCAAGGCCATTAATGACCAAGACACATCATCAATGGGGATTCCTGAGGCACTCCCAAGTAAAACACACGAGTGACGCACCGCTCGAGCCAGAGACACGAGCGATGCACTACTGAAGTCAAACGCACGAGAGAGGAACCAAACCTCGTTCATCCTTCGGTTGGGGGCTCAGGCCAAGGCCGAGCAGACCTGACCCGAAGGTCTCTACCTCTATTGGGGGCTCAGGCCAAGGCTGAGCAGACCTGATCGAAGGTATCTACCTCAGTTGGGGGCTCCGTACAAGGCCGAGCTGACTTGACCAAAGGTCTCTACCTCGGTTTGGGGTTCAAGCCAAGGTCAAGCAGACCTAACTGAAGGTCTCTACCTCAGTTGGGTTCTTAGGCTAAGGCTGAGCAGACCTGACCAAAGGTCTCTACCTCAGTCGTAGGCCAAGGCCGAGCAGATCTGATCGAAGGTCTCTACCTCAGTTGGGGGCTTAGCCCATAGTCGAGCAGACCTGACCGAAGCACATACGTCCCTTAGAGCAACATAACTAATATCTCTAACATATACATGGTTCTTTGAAATAACTAAAATTCTTTTAGAGAACCAAATTAATCAAGTTAATAGTCCTAAGGACACTTAAGTTGTGGATCCTTATATAAATTTATGGTTATAGACACACATGGAGTGATACTAACTTTCAATTCATCTTCTATTTAGCACCCAACGGTACATTAGATTTTTTCAGGTCTTGCAATGGGTAATGTTCCCGACTAATGAGAGCTTTCATAGTATGTCCCATCCCACCACTCCTCACTAAGCAAAGACAGTTTCAGCCGCATCAGGGGATCAAGATGTGGATCATTATGTAAAATATATGGTCATAGACACACATATATAGAGTGATTCTATATTCCAATAGATGTTCAATTTAGCACCCATTTTTCATAGAAAAAAAAGGAAAAAATCACAAGAATTCATATTTAACCAATTTCTATTCTTTTCATCTTCCCTTAAATTCCACCCTCTTACTTCAAACCTAAAGATGGGAAAAGATTACTTACTGTTTTGGTCCTTTTCTTTCCCCTATTTTCTTGTTCTTTTGTTTCATGTCCTTACATCTTTCTATTGTATTCACATTCTTTCCCAGTAAGCTTCAAATCCTCCACAACGGACTCTTAAAGGAAACTTGCTTCCTTCTCATCGCCTGCTTGGTTGGACAAGGTGGAAACTTGTTGTTATCGAGAATCTGTGGAAGGTTGAGCGTCGATCCTACACAAGCACAAAAGGCAAAGACCCAGAGGTGGCTCTGGGATTAGTCCTCCGACGCCCAAGTTAGTCAACTTACATGATTCTCTCTTATGGCTTTCTTCTTATAGGATTATCCCCTATAGAGTCCTACTAGGATACATACTTCCTCCTCTGAAGGGAATGAGATGGTTTGTTGGAGGACTCCTCCTTGCACATTTCACGTTTCCTCAGGGAATATTTCCTTAGGTGAATGGTATTATGACTTTATTGCTGTAAAGAAGTTTGGGTTTCTCCACCACTTGACTATCTGAAGCTGTGGTATAGATACTTGATGAGATGCCACATGTCCATGTCTGATTGGGTGGTTTAGTTTGTGCATATTAGAAGCCCCCTTACTTCCTTTGAAGGGCCTTTAGGGGAAGTAACACTTCTCTCTCTTTTTTCTTTTAACCCTGCGGTCCTTTCTGTTCGGCTTCGGCCTTCAAGCTAACCGAGGGAGGACCCTTCAGTCAGGTCTGCTCAGCCTTGGCCTAAGCTCCCAACCAAGGGAGGACCCTTCAGTCAGGTCAGCTCGGCTTTGGTCTGAGCATCCAACCGAGGGAGGACCTTTAGGTCAGCTCTGCTTTTCCTTGGCCTGAGCCCCCAACCGAGGGAGGACCCTCGGTTAGGTCTGCTCAGCTTTAGCCTATGCTCCCAACCAAGGGAGGACCCATCGATCAGGTTAGCTCGGCCTTGGCATGAGCAGACCTAACCGAGGGAGGTCCAACTGAGGAAGGACCCTTCGATCAAGTCTGTCAACCTTAGCCTATGCTCCCAATTGAGGGTGGACCCTTCGATCAGGTCCTCTCAGCCTTGGCCTGAGCTCCCAATCGAGGGAGGACCGTTCGGTTAGGTCTGCTTGGCCTTGACCTGAGCCTCCAATTGAGGGAGAACTCTTTAGTCAGGCCTACTTAGCCTTGGCCTGAGCTCCCAACCGAGGGAGGACCTTTCTATCAGGTCTGCTCGGCCTTGGCTTGAGCCCCTAACCAAGGAGGACACCCTTCGATCAGATTTTCTCGGCCTTGGCCTGAGCCCCCAACCAAGGGAGGTACCTCGGTTGGCTGGTTGCCCGTGTGTTAGACCCGTGCGAGCCTCAGGAATCACCTATGATGACATGGCATGGTCATTAATGCTCAAGTAGTCAAACCGTCTTTATTCACTTTATAAGGGTTGGCCTTCATTTGTAAACCACTTCTTTTTTCCCTTCGTAGAGCTCACCTTCGGTCATTCGGTCTTCCTTTCCTATCGTTCCTTGGTTTCATCGGTGTTTGAATAGTAAGTGTTCGATGTCTAGTTATTTCGATAGCAGTCCTTCGTCCTCAGAGAGGATGGTGTCAAACTGAAGGGATCATGTTTTCGGGGGCATCCGAGGAATGTCTTTGGACTAGTCCCTAGATTCCCCTTCTTCCCATGATTCGTCGTCCATTACCACAACTCGGGAGTCTGAGGGTGGCTCCAATGGTGAAGACTTCAAGGAAAGGCTAACCAATAATGCCTTAGAGGTGGATGCCAGGAAGATTGTATCCACCATGGATGAGTCTAAACTCAGGGAGTTAAAGGCTTCCTGTAGTATTTTGGATGTGTTTGTGCTTTGAACCCGAAGCCCACAGATAGGGCTAGTTATAGGAACCCCAGGGATTTGTGCTTGTTTAAGGAGGCTTTCAAAGTCGGCCTTCGGGTCCCCTTTCACCCTTTCTTCATCCAAGCGTTTTAGCACTACATTTCCATGAGTCAAAGGTCCTAAAAGAGAAGAGTCAGCAGAAGAAGAATCAAAAGAGTAGACATCCACTATCCCTCCTTCATCATCAACGGAAGAATCCACCGTACCATGTTACCAACCTTCACCACACCATCAAGGAGAAGAGTTTCTTCATCTTATCACCCCCAAGCTTCATATCCTACCTCTCACATCACATCACCTTCATACCATCCTGCTTCGTATCCCTTATCACCTTTATATCAGACCCATTCCCAAGGATCGGTGGATAATCCAAAGGAAGGATGGATTGGCGGGTACAGTTGGAAAGACATGCTTGCACTACCGGATTCTCCAAAGATAACCTCGTCAATGGGTTCAGTAAATGTCTTAGGAGAAAATCAAGGTAATGATCCTACTTCTATGATTAAGCCCATCGTACCTCAGGAGGACAATTCGAAGACAATTGAAGAAGTCACAAGTGACCTCCTCATAGCAGTAATGGCATTGGCAATAAGGGAACAAATCAAAGAGCACACCTCCCTAATCCACATTGGGAGTGATACGAAAGATGATGAGTCTGGCCTAATCCATCTTCGAGTCGATGAGGTTAAGTCTGGCCCTATCGAAATCTTCCAGTCCATATGCTCTGAATACTACGAGCATTTGGATATAGGAGAATTTGATGGTCAAGAGGAATCTGATGAAGAACTAAGTGAGGGAGAAATCAGTAAAGAAGAGGATGACGACAACGACAAGGAGGACGAGAGTGAAGATGAGAATGATGGAGATGACTCTGAGTCTCAAGGTGATGATAAGTACCCGGATTGGGATGACTACCAGGGGCCTTGGGACAATAATAAAGATGATGAATCAGGGTACTATTCACCCAAGGATCCAGAAGGATATTCGGTGTATGCAATCGGAGAGGATGACCTGATGGTTGATCCCACAGATGCTATTCAGCTGGCACTCACAATTCATATGGAAGGGGAAGATTCAGCATCGGATTCAAAAGATAGTGAAGGATATGAGATCACTTTTGAAGGTAAGCAAAATCCTATAGTAGAACACATGGTTTATGTTTTTAATCATTTGGTTGACATCAAACTCGAGGCTGATGAGATTGATCAAATGTTAGGTGAAGTAGCCATTAGTGAACAATGCTATACTGAGCAGCTGAGAATCCTTAAAATAAATAGGGGGACATGCCACACTTGTAGAAATGGTGGATACAACAGTTGTGCAGCTTTCCAATGTAGTTAAAAAGGTGAGAGCAAGGGCCATTGACATTTGTGGAGGACCTAGACTTCCCACCCCTAGCAGGGAAGGAGAATCAGAAGAGGATGATGATCCTATGGTAGGAATAATTACCATAACAAATAGTGATGATGAGGAGTGTTATCCTATAAATCATCATGAAGAAACCTACCAATGTGATGGAAACTCAAAGTGGAAGAGACTACAAAGGCAAGGCCCTGGCAGTAAAACAATCAAGGACTAATGAGGCTGAAACCAGTGGCTTAAAGAAAGAACCAGAGAATCCAATCTTGGCTCAGCTCAAGAAGGCCCAGGCTAATATCTTAATTTGCGGATTGTTGATGGCCTCCCCCACACACCGTGAAGTAGTCTTAAAGTCTCTCACTAATGGGCAAGTTCCAATCGAGATAGATCCAATGCATCTCTCACACATAGTGGGGGCAACTTATGCGGTACAATTATTGATTTCCTAAGACTCTGAATTCCCCAAAGGGGCCCAGCACAATAAAGCTCTACACATCACAGTAGAATGTCTTGACAAGGTGGTTCCCCAAGTTCTCATTGACAATGGGTCCACTTTGAATGTTCTACCCTTAAGATCCTCAAAGAGTATTGGCATCAAACTGGAAGATATGAGGTCGTCAAACCAAACCATACGGATATATGACAACACCAAGAGAAAAATCCTTGGCATCCTCACCATCACCGTGATGATTGGCCCGGTGAAGTTTGATATTGATTTTCAAATCATTGATATACTGGCATCTTTCAACATGCTCTTGGGAAGGCCTTGGTTAGGACGAAGGTCGTAGCCAAATGAAGATGGCCAAAGGAGGATTAAAAAATAAAGGAGAGAGAGAGAGAGAAGAAAGGCGTGGTTACTCCCATTAGAAGGGTTTCTTGGGGGCCTTTGATATGCTCAAATTAGTTTCCCAGTGAGACAAAGACATGTGGCATCCAAGGTAGGGACACGTGGTGCCCAACCGAAGGACGCCCACTACGACCAGGACTTCGGAGATAAAAAGAAGGGGGAGACTTGAGTCCCCCTCAACCGAGAGAGGCACGCGAGGATTCTAACTATGTGAGGAGGAGGAGATACCTGAATAAGGAATATTCCCCACAAAGATAGGAGGACATATCCCAGTAGGACTTGGAAGGAGGTAATCCTATAAGAAGGAACCCTAAAAGATAGAACAAGTAAGTAAAAAGAAAAAAGTTCACACTATAACTCCTGTGAAAACACTGTTCTGCGAGTCTCTAACTTGGGTGTCGGAGGACTAATCCTGGAGCCACCTCCGGGCCTCTACCTTCTGTGCTTGTGCAGGATCAACACTTAGCCTCATACAGATTCTCGACAGTAACACCCAGAAACCCTTTTTGTTTTCATTTTTGGTTGCATATAATAGAACTTCAGTTTGGAGGAAAAGTAGTTCTTATTCGGCAGTAGGCAAACTGTAAATTCTGTTTCAAGATACTTCAGCCAAAAACCAAGAAGTTTAATAAGAAATCCATATCCAACTGCTTAACTAGTTTCTCAACAATGCTTGGTAAAATCAAAGTAATTAAACTTACAACCCACACCGTAATATGAATCAATTATCGACCAAATTGGCAAGGTATAAGTAAAAACGTTTTAATTCAACCCACAAAAGGCCAATTAGGTCAAGAAGAAATGTATTTCATAAAGCAAAGTAAATAGGTGAAGTAATTAATTAGAGAGAAGTAAACAAATCAACCTCATTGACTTCTTCAGGAGGGAGGAACTGATTTAGCTTTGAGACATCAACAGCGAGTTCGATTCCACACTGAGGGCAAGCAAATTAGAGGATCCAAAGGAGGGAGAGGACGTGGGGATGGACAGAACAGAGGAGACATACAATGCAAAAAGGTTTAAGAAATGCTAACCTCTCCAATTCTGTGAAGACCCTTGTCCAAAACAATGGAGATAATAATGATAAATGCACAAACAGTGGAAATGGAGCATGTGGGTGTTTGATCAAGCTCCCTCTCATGGGAGTTTCCACCTCCTCCTCTGGCCATAAATATAACAACCGAAAAACAAGTTTTCCCAAGAAAAGAAAAGTTTTTGCGGCTATGGCTGAAATCAATTGCAGAAATGAGTTACTGGAAGTAAGATCTAGCGACATCTTCTTTTATTCAACCTTTGGAAATCTTAGAGAAGAGTTCACTGCCTTTGATGAGTTCCATGGCGAAATAGATCTTGGATTTGCTCGCCATCACCTCATGAAGTTCCACGATGCTTAGATGCTTCATCATCTTCGACGTGTTTACAGAAACTGATTTTTAAGAAGCTTCTCTAACAGTGTCAACTTTGTGGGTTTAAATGTAATTTTTTGATTTTCAGAGGGGGATTATGTAATTTCTGCAAATGACAGGGGAGGTTGATGTAAAAAATCCTTTTTTTTTAACTCTTTTTTGGTTGTCCTATTGTTAGGGCAAGTATTTGGAAATTTCTTTTCTATGGAGGTCTTGTTCTTCATTAACTCGCAATCTGATATTTGTACTTCACATAGTTTCTTCACTTAATCACTTCCATCTAATTCATTTATTTCCTCACTTAACCACTTCCATATAATTCATTAATTTCTTCACTTAATCACTTCCATCTAATTCATAAATTCCAGAGGGTATATTTTTCTTTTATCCCTACATTGGTTCACTGGACTTGTAAGTAAGGGTGTCAAATCATAACCGAAACTAAAAAATGAATCCAGTTCTAGACCGAACACCCTAAACCGAATCCAACCCATTATAATATGGTTAAATCCTGGATCCGAAAAAAGTATTTATTATTTGGTTTGGTCCAGATCTGGATTTATGCGAAGAACCATCGGATCTAACCGAAACTAGACCGAATAATTTAATGCCACGTTTTCCTCTTTAACTAAAAACTTGATGTAACTTATATAGAAACCCCACATAATTAATCACCTAAATGATAAATCATTTATAGAGTTACAATTATAGTCCAACTGTAAGACCCTCCATTTTTTTTTTTTTAAGTTTTTGTTACCTTAGGACTCATGAACTGTGAGTTAAATAATCTATTTAACTGTAACTCTTCAAGTTTTAAGTGTTATGTTCTTCCTCTTCTCACACTTAACATAGCAGCAACTCTTTGTCTTGGACAAAATTGCAGCAGCTGAAAGCGTCCCTTCTTCCTTTTCTCATGATTTTTTGATGACTAATCAGTCGATTCTTCTCAACAACATTTTAGCAGGTCGGTTTTCCATCTCCTACAATGTTGCACTTGTTTGATTTTCAATCTCCAATAGCGTTGCAGCTTTTTGTATGAGTTTTCTTATATTTATGATGTATGTGTTTTTTCTTTAAACGGAACTTAGAAATTATTGTTGTTTATCTATAGAGATAATGTTCAGATTCATCCAATCTGCCACATTGTAGATAATTGGGTGTTTGAGACAAATCTCAATGGGCCATTAAGTTAGGGACTTTGCCCTTGTTTATTGTTTGTTCCCGAATAGGATCTAGAACCAGACCGGAACCGGATAGGTTGGGTACGAGTACCAATTTTCAGAACCGAGATGGGACTTGCTCCAATTTTGGATCACACTAATAATCCTTGGAACCAAAACCAGAATCGGACCGAATACCTAGTTTCGGACCAATTGACACCCTTACTTGTAAGTTTAATAGCAAATTATGGAATAAGGGAATTGGTTTTAATTTGATAGTTCCTGTTTTACTTTTGTATTTTTAATTGTTGGAAATTTAACTCCCTTCATTCAACAGTACCTTGTTTCATTATGTGGAAGAGTGATAATGAAACATCTTACCCTCCTAAGGAAATCAAAAGCAATTGGACTATTATCTTAAGAGTGAATTTCTTAGGCCAGTTTTCCCTAAATTTTATATAATTAATGTTCAAATAAGAAGCTTGAATTTTGTATATCAAGAGAGATGTTACTTAATTAAGCTATGTAAAAACAAATCTTTCAAAGAAAATCGAGAAAGGAAGGAGCAGGATGGAGGTGGTAAAGCTTCCATAGATAATGAGGAAAAGATAACCTATGCCAATTTACATAATATAGCTAGTGAACACCGCATAGAACCCATAGACACCTTGAACGATTACCAAACCCCCATAAGGATGAATTCCTCCAAGAATTCGCCTCTGGATAGACAAAACATGTCTTTTCCAATTCGGGTCTGTGTTGTGCTTGTTAAGTTCAAGCATAGCACCTAGAAGGCTCTAAAAAACACATGTGATAAATGTGTTAATTGCTCACACCTCTTGGAAATATATAGTTCCCATAAATAGACCAAATCTCTCCTCAACACATGAAAGGAGATCATACCCCTACATGGAAGCATTTGTATACCTTCCTTGGTGACCAAGGAGCCTCCCAACTATAAATACATGACCCTTACCACATTTTTGGGATCCCATGCACATATCAATATCTCACTACCTAACAAGAGTTCAAGCCATCGAGATTCACTCATAATAATCGTAGGGAACTGCAGCTGAACTTCTCATCAGTTTGACTTTGCACTAACTATACATGAGCACACGCCCTTCCAACCATAAAGGCTTCAAGAAAGTTGTAGGGGGTAAGTCTCCATTTTATTTTTTACAGATCTTTATTCTAAGTTTTACATATCGAGTTATTATACTTCTACTGAACACAACTTACTGATGTCCTTAGTAGGGTTGTAGTGAAATGTAACCAGTTACATCATCTTTCGTAGGGATTTTAGTGGAACTTCCTTATTCAATATTGTATGTTAGATCATGATATATCCACTATATAATTTTCACAATTTTATAATTTTATTTACTATTTCTTTAAGATTTTCTTCCATGCTAGCAGGAGCAAAACTTGAGATTTCCTTCAATGGAATGTCGGATTGTAGACCTGCTAAATGTATTTTTCCAAGATTTTTTACCAAACTTCTCTCTTTTAAAAATTTATATCTCGATGTATTCTATCTAACATGATTTTATCCGATTTTTTACAAATTTATTTCATTCAATTGATCAATAAGTTGCATGCCTAATTAGTCTTATTGTATATAATGACCCCCAACCCCACATTCAATTTCATATATGCCACGCTCCATGAGATGAATGCTAGGGTTAGCTTCATCATTATTTTATATTATCAACATGCTTGCTTTAATTTCTGTATACTAACCATGCAGAGCAGCTAGATGCGAGTATGTGTATTTAAACCAATCTCTTTACATTTTGGCCACGTTTTACCTTTAATGCATGTGTGATTGTGATGTTTGTACATGTTTAAAACTTATACGGCCCACAATTATGTGTATACTTAAGGTAGAAGTCTAGTTTGCACCAGGTGGACTGAGGTGCCTAACCCCTTCCTGGACTGCAACCTGACAAGAATTCTAACCCTTGGTTAAATAGTTTGGATGGAGTAATTTAAATTTCAATTAGATGGGTCCTAGCCCTAATCTAGGTGGCAACTCCTGTTCAATAGAGAGATGAATGGTTTCCCCAAGCCTGTTCCTCACACTCAGAACGTCTTTTCATTTTCGATTCTTTCTATTGAACTGTGCCCCAAGCCTTTTGTTAATTAATATGGGTCGAACTGTGTTCTAACCTAGTTCTTTCGTGGGTCGCCCGCTTGGGATAATCATAGAACCATTAGGATTGAAAACCCTAGCTAGCCAATTCTCTAAAAATAAGAGGGTTTTGGCCACGAAGCCAATTAGAGCTTTGACCTAATCTCTTTCTCCCTATTCTCTTTTGTCTCTCCCAATTGAGAGTGTGTGTCTCCAAGGATCTCCATTGTAATCCATGGATTTGGAGGGTGGAATATTTCTGAGCAAGATCACCGCAACCTTTCGTTCGTCGTTGTTCGTGCAGATCGATGCGTGGTGCAACCTGATCCATTCCACTATGAGGAAAGCTATACAGAGGTAATCCCCGATACCCATTTACTTTCCATTTAACATTAGTATCAAAGACAATTTGAATGCGTCATCCCTCACTTATTTAATTATAAGTCAAACTATTCATCCAACTCAAAATTAGATTTGAATTTGGATGAACAATGATGGAGACTATTTTTTTTTGAAAATCTTTTTCTTTTTCAAATCTAATACTGAGGTGTTCATGGGCTATGGAAGGAGATTACGTTTCTAGTGTCGGTTGTGGTGCGGCCGCGGCTGTGGCTGCTGCTTCCGCTTCTACTTGCCGCATGGAGAAAAATCAAAAAAGAATGAAAGTGATGAACAGTACCCACTACTTTCAACTTTATCAATATAAAATTTCAGAAAAGAGACTTAAAAGGAAAGACCTCTTTTTGATAAAGACAAACTTATTATTTATTTTTGTCTTTAATTTTATTTTTATAATAGTCAATAATGTATGTTTAATGTGAAAGGTGTTTTACATTAAATATGTCTCCCTTTCTTTTTTGGCCTATCCAACTGTCACTCCAATACAATCCGATTCAGTGGTCATCCTGGTTTGGATCGGATTGGCTTAAAACAGTTAAAGCTAATACCGATCCTATGTGACCAATACTAATTGATTCCTTTTTTCTTTTATTGATGAGAATTGGATTAGGGTTTCTTAACCTTAACCCAAATTGCATTAATAATACTATGGCAATATTATTATGAGCATGTTTTGTGTTACTTGCTTTAATGTATTTGGATCGACAAGTATTGGAAAGTATTAATTTAGGATTTGGGTTTGTGTAACCCTACCTAATATCACATTTCACCCTTAATGACTTAGGTCAAAGGGAGGATAATTTCTCAGATGATTTACATAAAATTGTTTGTTGATATGATGATGCATATTTATGTTGTTTGCTTTACATCATTAGTTATATTGGCATGACTCAAACATGCGACCTTCGTGTTATTAGGCTAGACATATTATTGCTTTGAAATGTGTTTTAGCATGTATATATATGTGTATTGACAAATCATCATACCCTCCCATGGCGGTTTTGACTTGAGACTTGCTCCACTTGTTAGGATGCGTAGTCGATCTCCACCCACGGACCCATGGATCTTTTTTTTCTGAGTTGGAGATCATGATTGGTATTTAATTTAAGTGGGCATGTGTATGTACGTACATTAGAGGTAGTCTTTGTGCATGATGTAAAGTGCGGCGCTCCCTACTTGTAGATAGATGTAGTAGGACTTTTTAAATGATGCAATTATTTTTGGGACAATGTAATTAATTTTTTGAGAAGCCTTGTAAATGAAAAAAGCCTCGCATTGCATGTCATACACTTACACTACCTCGACATGCCACTTTAATTACCAATCGGGTTCCTATGTGGGACCCATACACATCCGTTTGTATGGCAAAGTTTTGTGGATTGGAGATACCTAATTCTCCTTATATTTGTTCGAAATTGATTAAAATTATATGTCCCTGACCCACACATGTAAGAATTGATTATGAGCCTAGCGAATTTTTTTGTCTCACCATGTATTGTAAGGAACCATTAATTTTAATGTGTATCTAATGTTTACCTTGCACATTTTTGTGTGTAGTGATATGGCCACTAATCTTGTTGTTGCGGATCTCACCAAGGGTGACAAATTGATTGGACCCAACTATAACATGTGGCATCGAAAGATTCATTACCATCTTGAGTATTTGACCAATGTTATGGATAAACCCACTGAGGGTACTACCGCTCAACACCGTCGTGATATGGAAGCCTATAATCAGTGGGTGAATAAAGATCGTTGTACGCGTGTGATACCCTACTTTCTAAACCTAATCTAATTACCTGTATTGACTTGGTTGATCATATAGGGGCTGAAACGGAGCGAACTGATACAAGTACCATATGGAATATGGTAGTAAGAGTGACCTTGAACTCGGGTTGACCCGACAAGGCCAAGCGGGTACCAAGTGTAATATGTGCACCCAAGCATTGCACTTGCACGTACCACGAGGCTATATACAAGAAATAAGGGTACGTGCTAGTAATTTTGGGTGTCTATGCAATTTAATTATGAGTATGAGTTTGTCCCCATTGAAGTCCAAGTGGAACACTAGCAATGGACTAACTAGAATGGTATACCCACCTAAGATATACTCACCTGAGAATATCCACCTGAGATATACCCACCTGAGATATACTCACCTGAGAATACCCACTTGAGATATACCCACCTGAGATGTACCCAACTATGACTAGAAGATATTTTTGGGGGCCTAGGTATAAAAGGGGTGAAATTTATCGTCTTTTCCCTCATTTATGGTAATTGGTTGGTGGGAGAGTAAAGAAGAGAGAGAAAGAAGAAGAAAGGAAAAATAGGAAGAAGGGGAATCGACCGTAAAGCTTCACCGGAGCTGGATCTTGGTAATTGAGCCTGAATTTATGATCAGCTCACTGAGATCTTCGATTTAAGGTAGGTATTGTACAAATTCCAAGGATTATTGGGAAAACCCCCTTTCTTAAACCTTTTTTTTTTCTTTTTGGAAAGAACCCACTTGGATCTTGCTAATCTTACATGGATAATCAAATCTAAGGACTAATGAAAGTTGTGTACAATGATTTTGAAGGATTTGGAAGGAGTGTTGGTGAAAATCTAGAGTATTCGGAAGTTCTTGAGCAAAAGAAGTGAAATTTGGGGTTTCATTGATGTTCTTAAGAAAGAGGTAGGAATCTCCTTCTTTCTTTTGATTTGATCTTAGATCTAGGTTGAGGATACATGATTGGACCATAGATGAGTGATTTGAGTAGCCGGGTCGACCCCAAACAAGTTCCCCAAGCCGAAGAGAAGATGGGGAAGAAGATGGGAGAATTTCATTTCAAGACTGGGGGGTGTTCCAGGCCCTCTTGTCTTTGAGTTTCTAGCCCACCTGAGTTCCCAGAACTCAATTTCTAGGCTCTAGTGTAACCGGTGGGCAAGAAACTGGTGGGCTGGGAAGCCCGCCTGTCTTTGGCTCATGCCCATCTGTCTTTCCAGGATGCCCATAATGGGTCCAAATTGGATGGGTAACCCCCATTTATGATTCTAAATCCGATTTTAGTGTTTAAACATGATGATTTTGACCCTAAAATAGTGAAATGATAAACCATTATGTTTATGATAGGTTACACTCATTATACGTGTACCCACACATCAGATCTCTTATGTGCTAGGTACAAGCACTGTGTACATATACAAGTAAGTGGGAAGTGGACTCTGATTTAAATTTTAAAATGTTATGCATCATTTAACATATGTTAGTCTAACCATGTCATCATGTCACATGTGTGCAGACTAGACATCACATATGCCATATCACATATTTGAATGTGCATTTACATAATATGCTATGCTTTGTGTTATGATTGAATACTCATTATGTCTTGATGTATGTGATGAAAGGATCTCATTTGGACATGATATGCATGCTAGATTTTAGATGCCGTAGTCGGCTTAGAAACGAGTGTATGGTGGCTCATGGAATGGGATGTGGTGCCATCGTGTAATCATACTATGCTCATGTAGAAGCATATGACTAGGATTTATATACCCCTTTGTGCTACGACCCTTCCCAACAAGGGTTTATGTGTTGGGTTACTATTGGGGGGAAGCATTGAGTTACAGTTGTCGAACTCCTGCAGTGGTTAGAAGTTCGCACGGATGATCGCTAGGACAGTCGGTAACCTCGGTGGTATATTTAGAGGGCCGATCGTACTGTTTTTATTTTGAGTGGAGTCACCCATTTACTTTCTGTCATTTAAATTTTCTAAAATTTGGCTTGCGTTTTAAATTCTGGTACCAACGGTGGGCCTTCTCCGACAACTCTGTGGGCGTATCATGAGATGGGGTTCGCGGCTTGTACCTGGGGCATACGCGCATTGTGGTTGTGAGTAGCACATAGCCATGACCTAGTAATGTTGTTAAGTTAATAGCATTAAAATGAATTGCATACATATAGGTGCATATGTGTTGTGACTGTTTGTATGGTTTTCCTTATGTGGTCTTCATTTTCATTTACTTGGCTAGTGAACTCATCCCACGTGCACAAATATTTTTAGGTGATTTTACAGGTTACCCACCTAGAGATCAGGAGCCGGGCCCCACTGTGGAGTTTTCCTCTGAGGACTGGTGGGTCCTTGATGAGTTTGAGCACGATGCCGATTGCACGTGCAAGGATTGCGCTGCATGGCAATGGGTGATCTTTTCGATTATTTTGATGTACTCCCTTTTGATGACTTGATGCTTAAATTGTTATATTTTTGTGTATATATCATGCCTTTGGGCCCAAATATATATAACTCTTATAACTCAATTTGGGTATCAAGTATTTGGGAAACAATTACCGGTATTATTATGAACAGGTCTTCTGCTGAAAATAGAGGTTTTATCTTAGATTAATTGATGTATGTTGTATTACAGATACTGAATTGTTGATCCTGGAAGGTTGTGAGTTAATTAGAGTCAACTCGCTCACCGGATCGGTTCTGTGCGAGTGAGGTGTGACAACGGTGGTATTAAAGCGCGATGCTCTACCTGCCTACGGCATACTGCTTAGACCCCAAAGAAACTATAATAGGTCTAAGGTGGGTGAAGATAAAAACCTTTTGAAAAGTTTAAAAGCCTTAACTAAATGTAAAATTTGTAACTCTTGCTTTTCATGGCATGCATGCATTGATAGAATGAATCCTGGTTAATTAGTTTTGAAATTGTCATAATTGAACTCGCTTGTTAGCGAAAATTTTAACAAAATTTCGACAGCATAACGGCGTAAAATGAGAAAATCAAAAATTTTCAACATGAAACCTGATGGACAACAAAAATAATATGATAATAATATATGGCGATCGACACGACCACCATTAAACCACGCAGTTTAATATAAGCAAACCATTCAAAATTTTACAATTTCTATTAAAATCACAATTCAAATATTAAGTACACAAATGAAATAAATTACAAAGTGAATGGCAGATGCTATCATTTCTTAAAGCTATACTAGTCCGATCACATAAGTAAAGTAGGAAAGTCAACTATAAATCCTAAAATAGTTAAGACTGTCAAATAAAGCTAAAAAGTTAAGTAAGAATGACAAGTAAAAGGTCAGAAGAGGGTAATAGGCCATCACCCTAAATAACTAGTTAGAGTCGTCACTAGAGACATCGAAAGGCTCTCCTAAGTGAACCTTAGAGTCGATGCCGAGACGGGTGTCCCAATGAGTGAATCAATCATAGAGGCACACCATTCTCCTATGTAAGTGTCAGACATCCACAAAGATCACCCTAGAAGAGTGGGACATATCCCAGGTGAGTCAGTGAAACCAAGACTCCATCTCTCCGAACTGTCTCCACATCTGGAGCTCTCTACTGGTGTTCTCATCCACTCTCCTGAGAAGCTCCTGCTCCCGGGCAGCACTCTCTCCAAGCTGAACTCTAAGCGTAGCTTGACCTTCCCTCAAGGTCCTAAACTCTGATAGTAGGTCATATAGGAGATGCCTCTCCGGTAGGTGGGGGAGCTGAGGCCTGTGTGCCAGAAGCACTAGGGATATCTAGGCCATTAGCTCTGGCTGATCTAGAACCCCTAGCTCCAGGCAAAGCTAGATCTACTACCCTAGTATCCAATGGCACCTCCTCCCAGACCTCCACCTCTCTGATATCCTTATGATCATGTACCCCCTGGAAACCCTCCTCCTGGTACGGGAAATAATCCCAATCATCTTTGTCAAGCTCATCATCATCCATGGGCACATCCCCTCCCTGCTCTTCAGCTACCTGGGGCTTTACCATCAAGGCACGCAGGTTCATCTGCCTCAAGTTCCTTTTAGTGAACTTGTCCCTTGGGACCGATCCCACCTCCCCAGAAAGGTCAACCAGTGAGAGCTCTGCCATAGGGTAGGTTTGCGTCCTCTGGATGCATGGCATGGTGGTGTATAGACCTCAGCATGAAGTAAGGAAGGCACCATCTAGGTACATTGCCCTCAAGGGCAGACAACAAGCAGGAAGCCAGGTAGGTTGGCATAAAACCCACCTGATTCCTATAACCACTCTTAGGAGCTAGGTTAAATTGCACCAATCTAGCAAATACCCTGCCAGCAGGGGAAAAGGTAAACTCGGATGCAGGTCTTGCTTGTGAGCCACTGATCACCTCATAGATGTGCTCTTGCATGTCCTGGCTCATCAGTGACCCTATCCCTCCGGTCCTAGGAGGACTGTAGTAGTGGATGCCCTCTGAGGAGATACCCATAATCTCTGCCAGTCTATCCACAGTAAGGATGATCTCCACACCCTTCACCATACTGATTATGGCAAACTCCCCCTCCTCCTCTGTAGCCTCAAGGTTGCAATAGAACTTCCTCACCAAGTCCTTGTAGCACAGTCGATCGATGTTGAGGATAGACTCCCAACCAAGAGCAGAAAACCTCTCTAAGAGGTGAATGCAGGAAAAATGCTCCACAACCACCTGTTTCTCTAACATCACAGATAGTGAGCGGAAAGTACCCCATGAGGATGTAGCTCTCGAACTATAGAAGACCATCTCATCATAGTTGGATAGGTCTTCAAGATCCTCCCATTCTGTAGATGGTGATGGGGCTGAAGAACCAGACCCCACCTCTTTCTTCTTGGCCTTGGAAGCTTTCCTCTTCTTTGATGGATCGATAGGTTCCTTGCCTTCTCGTGGTGGCATCTTGAAAATGCAAAGAAAAGAGATAAGCAAATGATGTAAAATGAAAAGTTAAAGTTTAAGGAGTACCAAGTTGAGACAGATAGTAGAAGTGGAATCAAAGAAATGAATATAATGAGCTATGATAGCATATAGTAGAAAGTTTTAGGAAATATGATCTAAGATAACATATTACAAGTTATCAAACCTGGATACCTAAACCGGCCAAGTGATTCAATACATAGATAAGAAGGATTAAGATGATGGAAATCACTAAGTAAACACAAGTGATGCAAAGTGGTCAATGAGATGATGCATGTGGTGATTGAGGTGTACAGTAATCCCAATGAGATGTAGCCTTAATGCATGAATAAGTCCAAGAATATGGAATATGAGCAGATCCTTTCAAGAGAACACAAGGTACGGTACTTGATTAAACAAGAGATAGCATATCACTATTGGGTTCGAAATAAGAAATGGAAAGATTTCAAATAAGTCTACCAAGCAAGTAGGAAATTTCAAATTAGGGAACCTAGCCAAATGAAAGGTATACACTTCAATGGAAACAATTTTTGATAATTCTAATATGATTGAGGAATTATGATTCAAATGTAAACAACGAATTCAAGAATGGTTAGGTATAAAATTTCCTAATGTTGTTGCCCTCTCTGTTAGGCAAGTCTATATTAGAGTTGAGAACAACCATGCCACCCAAATTGGGGCAACGTATGCAATGGAACGAATAGTGAATGCTATAGAAGCCCAATATTGCAATGGAAATAAAGAAATCGCAAATGGAATGCTAGAATTACACAGAGAAGAGAAATGAGCAGTAGAAGCCCCAAAATCGATGGTTAGGGCATAAAAAAGGGGAAAATCTCTCCAAAGTTTCCACTCTACGGATCAAAGTACTTGGAAACCACAATCTAAGCTCTACATTAGCTTGTAAACAATTTTCCATGGAGGAAATAGAAGGAAAAACCAAATTTCCAACCACATTAACAAATTTTCAATCAAAAAGGGATAAACCCAGATTTTAGAGAGAAAAAGAGGGTTTGTGAACTTACCTTGATGATTGTAGGAGGGAGAATACAACTTGAACGGATCGTTGCGTCGATTCGGTGAGTTGAGTCGTATGGAATCACCCAGGAATCCCTGAGTTGGATTGAAGGAGAAAGGAGAGAGAATAGGCAGAAAAATAGGGGTATAAACCCTTTAAAACGTAGATCTCAGGCAACTCCGGTGGGTATGAAACTGGCAGGGTTCAGCCAACCATGCCCACCGGTCTTTAGCCCACTAATTTTGGCAGTGGCTGCCCTATGCCACCCGTGGGTCCTACATGGCCTGCATTGGAAGGTTTGAAGGTCATTTTTGAAAAATTATGAGTTTATAGGGGAGATTTGGGCCGACACATATAATTAGATACAAATTTAGAGTTTGAATTATTATGTGCACTTTTCTTTGATTGTTTTGGGATGGAAGTGCACAAGATTGCGTGCTAAGCTTCGAGCAATTGTGCAATGAGTTGTAATACTAACCTATACGAAATTGTTATACAAATCAGGTACACTAGTGATGGTATGCACTAGATCCGAGGGTGTCGCTCGAGGTGTACCTCGGGGCCCTCGTCCTGTTGGTAGGCCACCAATCAATAGGAGGCCTCAACCTTTGGGGCAAGCACCTAACCCACAACCCTAAGAGACAATTGATCAGAATTAAAAATTTTGCTGATGTTTTCACACACAATGACAGCAATAGAAATTTTGCTGATGTTGCACAACATGTGGAACTTGAGGCAGAGCGCCAAGAGGCGAACCGTGTAACTACCCTAGTTGCCCAAGGAGGCAAGCGCAAAAGACAAGGTAACCCAAGAAATCAGGTTATGGCTCAAAACCAGGCACCAAAAGAAGGCAAGCCCGCCAAGCGCAAAAGAGGCGAGTGTGGCAGAAAGAAAGATTTATCCAAGGTCAAATGCTACAACTGTGAGAAAATGGGGCACTTTGCTCGTGATTGCACTGACCCGAAGTAGGTACCATTTCTATCCCACTCTCCCTGTATATATGTTTGTACCTATGTTTTGGTTGTCCATACATAGTCTGATTGGATTGTGGGTATAGGAACAATAAAACATATAACGCGAGATTGAGGAGGTTTTGCAGATTATCGTAGAATTCCAGCTGGATCCCAGAACATGTTCATGGGGAATGGCACTAGTGAGGGAGTTCAAGGAATTGGTACTTAGTAGCTCAAGATGCGTAATGGATGCACCTTGCTTCTTCACGACATGCTTTATGACCGGATATTTAGCATAATCTAATTTCAGTTTCTGCATTATTACTTTTTGGATGTTCATTCCATATTGACGGTTACACTTTAGAGTTTTATTTGAGCGGTATTATTGTTGGACGTGGATCCTAATTTGATGGATTTTTTAAATTTGATTTAATTGATTCTGCTTCATCTATTTCTTATGTAGTTAATATATGTGATAATTCTGAATTTATTACATGGCATGCTAGATTGGGACACATAGGGCGGGACAGGATGACTAGGTTAGCTAGAGAAGGCCTTTAGGCCCACTCGCTAAAGTCAACCTCCCTATGTGCAAGCCCTGTCTAGCAGGTAAAGCTCATCGGAAGCCCTTTGGAAAGGCAGTCCTAGCTACCCAGCTTATAGAACTTGTCCATTCAGATATTTGCGGACCTATGAATGTAAAGGCACGCCATGGCGCTTCTTATTTTCTCACATTTATTGATGATTATTCGCGATGCGGTTATGTGTATCGATTGCTCACCGTTACGAGGCATTAGATTGCTTTAATTGCTTTGTAACAGTGGTTGAGAATCAATCAAGTAAGAGCTTAAAAACTCTGCGCACTGACTGGGGACAAGAGTATCTATCCGACAAGTTTAAAGAACTATATGAGGAGAAGGCGATTTGCAGGCAGTTAACCATTTCTTGCACTTCATAGTAAAATGGTGCAGCGGAGAGAAGAAATAGGATACTCTTAGATATGGTTAGGTCGATGATAGCGCAAGCCAACCTCCCAATATCTTTTTGGGGGGGGACGCTCTTCTGACTGCTACTTACATCTTTAATCGAGTGCCTTCACAATCAGTTCCTTTGACCCCCTATGAGTTATGGAAGGGCGCAAAGCCAAATTTAGGGTATATACGACCATGGGGATCAGCAAGTTATGTTCATGGCACCTCCCATAAGTTGTGAAGCTTGGCCCTAGAGCTAGGAAACATATCTTTATAAGATATTTTGACAGCTCGAAAGGGGTTACGTTATGAATGATAACAACTTGACGGAGGAATGACTGAGATAGAGTCATAGGATATCGACTTTATTGAGATAAATTTTCCAAGCATTGGTGATTCCAGCAGGGACCTCGACCTCTTTGAGATAGAGGGCGAGGAAAGCATCTCATCTATTCTTAGCGAGGATGGGGAACTAACTTATTCTATAATCGCCAAAGAAAGTGAGACTGATCATCAGCCTAGTGGGAGTGTACCAACCAATGGGGAGTATACCACAAGACGATCATCAGGATTCCTCGTGCGTAGGAGCACTTGTGGGAATATTCTCTGTCGTCATTTTGAGATTGAAGGGAAGCTCTCATTTGTGTTCCAAAGGATGAGGATGAGCCCGCTTCTTTGCGAGGGGTGCTCTCTTTGCCTACTAAGGATAAGTGGAAACCTGCTATGAAGGATGAACTGAGTTCTATGAGTAAGAACTAGGTATATGAGTTAGTTGAACTAACCCCTAGGCATAAGACCATTGGAAATAGTGGCGATAATCATCTCCATGTCATTCCCAGCCAATAGAATATCGTCAGCATATAAGCATAGAATAAAGAAACTTCCCTTGCACTGTTTCACATACACACAAAGGTCATCTTCACTCATTTCAAAACCAATAAAGATAATGGTATGATGAAATCTAGAGTACTACTGCCTAGACGATTGTTTAAGGCTATATATAGAACGTTTGAGATGACATACTTTGCACTTTTGTCCTTTAGCCTCAAAACCCACTGGTTAATCCATAAAGATCTCCTCATCTAGTTCTCCATTGAGAAATGTGGTTTTAACATCCATCTGAAAGAGCTCCAAATTCAATTTTGTGACAATGGCAAGAATGAGGCGAATTGAGGCAATTCTCACCACTTGAGGAGAAAGTCTCATCATAGTCTACACCCTCCTTTTGGGCCTCTACTTTTGAGATGAAGGACATAATTGAAGCCAACTTTGTGTTAGACATCAAGATTATCAAGAAACGCTCTAGGAATATTCTTAGTTTGTCTCAAGAGACTTACATAAGGAAGATCCTTGAACTATTCCACATGGATAAGTCTAAGCCCATTAACACTCCCATGGACAAGGCCTATGTTTTGAGCCTTGACTATTGCCCTAAGATAGATGAAGAAAAGAATCAAATGTCCAAAGTACCCTATACAACACTGATAGGCAGTCTGATGTACGTGATGATGTGCACACGTCGAGATATATGCTTCGCAGTTGGCATGGTCAGTCGTTACCAGAGTAATCCAGGACCACGCCATTAGCAGGCAATGAAAAGAATCTTTCGATACCTTCGTGAAACCACTGATCTCACCCTCACCTATAGTGGTTTGGATTTAACATTGAGAGGCTACAGAGATGCCGACTGGGCTAATGACAGAGATGAGTGCAAATCTACTTCGGGATATGCATTTGTCCTAGGAGGTGGGGATATATCTTAGAGTAGCAGGAAGCAGACCTGTATCTCCTTATCCATAATGGAGTCCGAGTACATCGCATGCTCGGTGGCCATTCAGGAGGCCATTTAACTGAGGAGGTTCCTAAAGTACCTTGGTGTTACCACTCATTCAGGAGATACAATGCTTGTACACTGTGATAGTACGACAGCTTTGGCATTCTCCAAGGACCCCAAGTTCCATGGGAAAGCCAAACACATAGACATCAGATATCACCACATTCAAGAAATGGTTGCACAATGGGAAGTTGTCTTGAAGCATATCTCTAAGAGTAGCATGGTGGCTGATCTATTGACTAAACCTATTGCTCGGGACATTTTCCTTACTCATGTTAGGAATCTGGGACTTAGACGTGGATGATTTGTATTTTAAGTTTTGAAATTTTCTTTAGACATTATTATTATCACTCCTTGATTTATATATATGAGACATATAACTATTTAGGGTGATTTACATGTGTACACATTTTATTTTATAAATATTTCACCAGGCTTGAATCGACCCAATCACATGGGTGATTCACCTTGGCGCTTAAAGATAGTAAGCGAGATGAATATACAACTTGTTAGCTAAGTGGCGCCTTAGTTAGAGCTAAGATGAGGCCTTTCTATGGTCAAACATAGAGATCCCACGTCTTAGTGTAGCCTACCCAAGTATGAGAACTCAGGCAAACGCCATAGGGGCAAATGGGCTGATTTACTTAGGTTAGGTGCTTGAAATTGTGACTGAATCAAGACTCGTATGGTGTTCTTTTTATTTTATGAGTGACATACCCACCTTAATGGGAGTTGCACCATAGCATACATTTCATACTGTATGTGTTTTATTACGACCGTTTGTGAGAGTGACTGAATGGATCCCTTCTTCGTCACTGTGTGAGCCACTTGAATCAAACTAAGTTGATCCTAAGGATACCCTCTACCTGAGACCATGTCATGAAAAGGATGCATAACGACGCTACTTTGACGTGCTCCTTAGGATCATGGATGATGCGGTCTAGCAGGACACGATTGGGAAAGCGATTGGGAATAGTCGGATTGACATGTGGGCTTAGAGAAAACTATTCAAAATTGTACCCTTGTTTTGTGGCTTATTGCCCGGGCAACTTGTCGTATTTGTGTTTTGATATAGTTTTAAGCACATTGCATGTTTTAAGGTCAGCACTGCTCATCACGAGGGATCGAGAATACTAAACTAAGTGTAATTGGATTGTTTAGGGTACCCCATATTATTTATGAGTGATGTGCTATGTTGGTTAGATGGAAGTTTGATATAGCACTTCGACATTCGTATTATCTCGTTAGGTCGCACGCTTCATTTCCTGTATGGTAAGAAACATATGGTAGAGAGACTTTTAGAATGAACAATTGAGTATGTCCACCCTGCGTGGGCGAGTGGGAGATGTTAAATAATATGGGTCGAACTGGGTTCCGACCCGGTTCCTTCGTGGGTCGCCCACTTGGGGTAATCTTAGACCCACTAGGATTGGGAACCCTAGCTAGCCAATTCTCTATAAATAAGAGGGTTCTAACCATAAAGTCAATCAGGGCTTTGACCTAATCTCTTTTTTCCTATTCTCTTATGTTTCTCCCAGTTGAGAGTATGTGTCTCCAATGATCTCCATTGCAATCCTTGGATTTAGAGGGTGGAATATTGTCTAACGAGATCATCACAACCTTTCGTTCGTCACTGTTCATATGGATCGACACATGGTGCAACCCGATCCAGTCCGCTGTGAGGAAAGCTATACTGAGGTAATCCCCGATAACTGTTTACTTTCCATTTAACGCCTTTAAACTCCAATTGTATATCTTTGATCGGCATGAGTTGAGTCGTAACCCCATAAGAGAGATGCGGTGAAATGGGATGACTGTAAGATGATCCAAAGCCCACCAATGAACACTGGCAACAACAAATAAGCCCGAGAAAACAGTGAGCCCTACTCATTTATTTATTGGTGCTGTCATTAGTTCTCATTTCAAAGATTTCTCTTGAATTTGATGAAAAATTGTATGACTGAATACATTGGATATAGATCAATTTATGCGGTATGCTTGGTTTTGCTTTAATTGGACCAATTAATGACTTAACTTCACTTTAATCAGATAACATTATATAATATGCTCTATTTATCATGGAAAATATTTCTGTCTACCTCAAGTTGGGATCAAAATCAACCCTGGTTCTTCCTCGTCTTTTGGGGTTTCCCAACCAGATGAACTATGGAATGTATAGTTTGAATGTTGAAGGTAGTTATTTCTATACCCTATCTTGGTTCGCTTCTGGCATACTTAGAAAAGTGGTTTTGTTGAATCATCAGACTATTTTTATTGCATGTAATCTTCATAAATTGTTTATTTGCCTTCATAATTTTGTTAGTGTGAAAATTCCCTCTCTTTTCCATTATCGGTAGTTAATTTCAGATCCCTATAGAGTAGTTCTCTTTAAAGCAAGGTTTGTGACAACATCTTGTAGTTATTTGTAATTACAAACTCTATTTGATAGACCTTTAGCTGGTAGAGCATTTGGAACATAAGCATGTCTCAAGCATGTTTTAAGGGGATAGTGATTCAAATCCACCTAAGCCCTTTTTATCTAACTAGGGAATTTTCAATTTAGCTCAAATTTTGTTCAACAATATGATAAACCATTCTTGACTCCCTTCTATTGGTAATTGCCATGTTGACCAGCCTCCTGTCCAGCCTTCCTTTTCTTTTGTCTCAAAACTAAAATTTAATCAACAATGGAACCGACCCCTCATAAGATCCCTATTCCTTCAAAGATGGTGCTTTTTCATTTTTATGGCTTTAGATCTCTGAGTTCTATTGACACTTGAAATTAGTAGATAGGAAAAACCATCCATTTTAGTAGCTACTAATTTTATTCAAATACAGTATTCCTAGTTTGACTCATTGATTTCAAAGTGAGAGATCAAACCCTCTCCATAACCAACCCTCCTTCGGCGGTGAACTCCTCCTCTCCTCCCTAATTCCCCTGGCTGACACCTCCGCTTCTCCTAATCCTTCCTCTCCCTTGCCTCTTCCTCCCCCTCTAAAATATTGGGCCTCTATTGCCTCTCTAAGTTTTCTTCCCTCCCTCGTTGGTTTCCCTCTAACCTTCATCCCCCCACCCACCTTGCAGATAATCTGGTTGGTTTCTGCACTATTAGTCTGCTGGACTTTCTAGATTGCCAACTGGAAAAACTACCTCATTGGACATTTCCTCAATAGTAGGCTGCCATTCCCTATTGTGAAGTCCTCGCTTTCTCTCCAATGGACGATCTTTTGTGCCCTCTAGATGACGCTCTTGACAATGGCTTGTTTATCTTCAAATTTACAAATGATGTGGAGATGAATTGCACTAAATGATGGTCCTTGGATGGTTGGTAAGAAGCCAATCTTCCTCAAGCAATGGGACCAGTTCCTTTCTTTCACCAAAGTGGAGTTCAAGACCATCCCCGCATGGATTACCCTTCCAAACCTACCTCTTCACTTCTAGTGTGCAAAGGGCCTTAGCATTATTGGGTCAATACTTGAAAAACCTCTCTATTCCGACCTTAGAATGAGGACCCAAGAATATCTGGCCTACGCTCGCATTTGCGTTGAAATCTTTGCAAAAGTCCCCCACCTACCTCGGTGGACATCCACAATGACGATGGTTTCTCTTTCACTCAGGAAATTTACTATGATTGGTTGCCCCCTATTCATACCATTTGCAGATCCATCGACCACAAGAATGGTAGTTACGCTCCAAACGCTACCCCAGTTACTGAAAATTATATCCCAACTGATGGCCCGACGTCTTCTACTCTTGAGCTGACTAAAGTGAACTTTTGAAGAAGAAGGCACCACCACATCCTTCGTTGGAATCGTAGCCACATGGAAAAACCACAGCTCTCTGAGAATCCTGACTCTCCTCGCTCTAGACCTACTTTCGTTGTCTACTAAACTCTATTCATTTGTCCATTGGTCCCAATTGCTTCCATTTCCTATCCAATCCATCTTATTCTGACTCCAAATCCACATCATCCTCTCCTTTATGAGGGTTTCTTCCTCTCCTTACTCTCACACAACCATCCCCGCTTCTCACACTCCTGCTCTGCAAGCTAGCGAGATCCACTTGCTGTCTGTTGAATCTATCTCGAACCTTCCCCCTCCTCTCACCCTTTATTTACCACTCTCTCCTCCTCTCATGACATTATTACCCCTGCCGACAACCCTCTTTCCCTGTCTCCTCTCCTCTTTTTTCCTTCATCTATGACAATCCCCTTAGTAGGTGGTCGCACCCATATCTAGACTTCCTTTTTTGGTCCCACTAGCCTTACCCACTTTTCGGACCCTCCTTATCTTGGCCATCCTTTCTTAAACCACCCCACTTATCTCCTTCTTGCGGATCCTCCTGACATGCCTGACCCTTATACCAAATCCATCCTTAACCCGACTTACCACGACTCTTCCACCCTCCTTCTGGCCATGACCCGCCATATCTCTTTGAACCCATCTTCCTTGCCCGCCTCCCCTACCCGACCCTAGCTGATACGTCTCTTGCCTATGATGGTGTCTATACAACCCATCCTCTCTCCTTGGAAGGTGCCATCATTATTACCTCAACCACCCCTGGCCTCGTGCCAAGCTCTGCCCTCGTTGTTGGCTCTGCTTATGCCTTGGAAGGTGTCATCACCACCCTTGAAATATACTCTAATAGCCTACTTACCGCCTGCTCTGCAGGCCCTCTGTTATCGCTGCTACTACCCATGCTACCGTGATCTACTTTTGCCCTACATCCAGCCCTGCAACTTAACCCGATAGCCTGATGACTGCCTGCTCCACTGGCCCCTCAGTTTTCAATGCAACCGCCCCTCCTGGCTCATTCGATTGCTACCCTACCTCAATAGACTTTGTTCTACTACTGGAGCCACATGCTCCCTCTACCCTTTGGCTGCTTTTGGCCTCTTGTTTGGTTACACTATGGGAGAACCCACGATTGTCGTGCCCCCAATTGACAACACCTCCTCTATTTTCTCTCTTCTCACCGATGCTACTCAACTCCTTAGCCTTCCACTAGGGACAACTGCTCCCACCTCCCCTAGTCTTCCACCAAGGCTGATGGCTTCTCCAAACATGGTATTATGCTAGTCAACTCCCTAGTCTTCTGCTAGGGACAACCGGTCTCATCTCCTCTGATCTTCCACTAGGGCTGATGGCTTCTCCAAACATTGTTGATTCTGTTGGTCAACTTCCTGTCCTTTCGCCAGGGACAACTACTCCCACCTCCCATAGTCTTCAACCAGGGCCTACTGCCAGGTCCATTAACCTGCCTCCACTTACTGCATCATCCTTGAACTCTCTTAGGTCTGGGCTGGCCTCTCTTGTCCCTAATGCCTCCTCTTCCAAGCATTCCCCAAATATGGCTGGCTTTACCATTGATCCTATGAAGAAAGTCAGATCCCTCCATCTGCTTCTTTAAAATCTAAGAACCCTAGGATCCCCCCAGCACTCTCCCCTTAAGGAGTACTCTCGTAGGCCTAAACGGTCTCCACCCTTCTCTCCCCTAGCTTCCCGGAGCTCTTGCTGCCAAACTCTTCCCATTCCAAATGATTCCTTGGATCATCTAAAATATTAGAGGTCTCAACTCCTATACAAAACAATCTGCTATCCGCTCTCACATCTAGTCCTCTAAGGTAGTCATTTGCTTCCTCCTAGAGAATAGGGTTCTTGAGGCCAATGCCCTTCGTATTGCCTCTTTGATAGCACCCTCCTGGTCTTACATCTCCAACCATGCCTATTTCCCCATTGGTCACATTTAGGTTCTTTGGTACCCCAATTCTATCCACATCAACCCCTTGGCCACCCCACCTCTCAAGCCTTCCACCTTTCTCTCTCCTTCCCTCCTCTCCCTCCCTATCTCTTCTTTTTCATCTATGCTTTCAACTGCGCCCCTAATCGTATCTCTTTGGTTAGACCTCCGATCCTTTACCCCAATGGCTGATGACCTTCCTTAGGGCAATGGAGGCAATTTCAATGTTGTCCATGCTTGTCATGGAAAGTGGGGTGGCCTACCAATTGATCCCATTTATGCCAATGATTTCAACAGCTGCATTAATGATCTTGGTATGAATGACCTCAGATGGTCAGGATCCAAGTTCACTTAGCAGAATCGAATTAGCAACAATGATAGGGTTACTTACAAAGTGGACATAATTCTTGTTAATGAATCCTAGCTTGATTCCTTTCCTCCCGCCAATGCCTGCTTTGATCTCCCTGGCATTTCTGATCACTCCCCCATCTCCCTTTTTGTCCAACCCATCCCCTCCTTTGGCCCCAAGCCATTCAAATTCTTTGACAGGTGGACTTATCACTCAGATTTCCTGCCTCTGGTCTATGATGCTTTTAACATCCTTGTCCACTCCAGCTCCCCCCTCATTGCCTTTGCCAGAAAGTTTAAGAAATTTAAACTAGCCCTTAAAACTTAGAACTCCAACGTCTTTGGGAACATCTCTGATTGCGTTCTTTCCTATCAGAATAAGCTTGACCTCATCCAAATCGGACTTTTGTCTAACCTCCACAATTGTCTTATGGTTGATGAAGAAAAACTTGTTGCCTTTGAGCTCTCTAATCTTCTGGCCCAAAAGGAAAGCTTCCTTTGTAAAAAAAACTAGAATTAAGTGGTTGGAGCTTAGAGACAGTAACTCCACTTATTTTCACTGATACATCAAGGCCAAAACCAATGCCAACACTATCCCCAAGCTTCTCATTGACTCTGGCATTGAGCTATCCACCCTTTTCAAGTTCAAATCTGAAGATGTCTCCTATTTGTCGACCCTTTCAATCCCCTCCCTCTCCCCTCCTCTCCTTCTTACAAATCTACTTAATAAATTCATCTCTGACCGCCTCCATCACTCCCTCCAATCCATCCCTTTTGGTGATGAGATCATTGCTGCCATCCTCTCCCATAAAGCCAACAAAGCCCATGGCCCTAATGGCTTCAACATATGATTTATTTGCTGCCTGCTGGCACATCATTTGAGAAGACGTTATCTGTGCCACTAGAAGCTTCTTCCTCAATCCCTCCCAAATTAAGGGTGTCAATCACACCTTCCTGTATCTAATCCCTAAGAAGGATGGTGCTTAAGCCATGACTGACTTTTTCCCTATCTCTCTTTATAACCTTTTGTACAAATTCATTGTCAAAATCCTTGCTAGTCGTATCCAATTGGTTATCGACTCTCTTGTCAATGCCAATCAATCTGCTTTCATAGCAGGTACAAGCATTGTTGATAACATCATTCTCTGTCATGAGATTATGAACGACTTTAAGCATAAATCCCATTCTTTTGTTGCTCTGCTCAAAATTGACATTCACAAGGCTTTCGACTCCATCTATTGGGATTTTATCTCCAACGTCATGTTCCAAATGTCTTTCCCCCTTTCTTTGTCTTCTAGATCCATTCTTGTATCTCTTCTCCCCGCATCTCTGTCTTTGTCAATGGTAGCACGGTTGGCTACTTCTCCTCTGTGGGTATCAAACAAGGATGCCCCCTCTCCCCCTTCCTACTCTTGCTTGCCCTCGAAGTCCTCTCCAGGCCCATCCAATCCTCTTCTGTCCGTCACATCATCTCCCAATTCCCAAATGCAAAGGTCTCATACTCACCCATTTAAACCTTTGTTGATGACCTCATGACTCCAACATCATGGCCTCCCCTCTGCCTTTTTGAAAATCACTCGAGTCTTCGTATCAACCTTCTCAAATCTAACCTCTTCCTCTCGAGTGTCTCAGATGCCCGTAGAGATCACCTCCTTGCTTTTAAGATTCTCCATTGGCTTGCTCCCTGTTATGTATCTTGTCTCCCTCTAATCTCCACCAGGCTCACCTATCAGCATTATTCTTCCCTGCTTGATCTCTTTAGGAGAAAGCTCCAGTTGTAGAAAGGCAAGCTTTTCTTCTATGTAGGTAGGCTGATTCTCATCAAATCAGTCTTGCAATCCATGTACCTGCATTCGTCGGGTATCTTTGTTCTACCCTCCAATACATACAAAGGCATTGATTCCATCCTCTGCTCCTTCCTCTGGAAAGGTGTAGAGTCCTCCAGATTCCTCCACCCCATTGAGTCTATGGACAATTCCTTATGAAATCCCCACCTTGAATCACAAAAGTGGGCAACTAAACTTAGAATAGTGGACCTTGCCCAAATTCTCTACAACTAACCATTCTAACCCAACATTAGGTTGGGGAAAATGAAATTGGGTACATGAATGGTGGATCAGAGTGATCACATAAGCCATTGGTGGTCATTATATGAACCCTAACAGAAATTCCCCAATTTTGGTTAACCTAGACATGTAAAATGGAGGATTGAGTATATTTTGTGACTCTATGTTAACTAACTCACTCATTACACTAAACTTAAGCTAGGTGAAGTGTGTGAGAGTGCTCTACACATGAACCAACCCTATAATAACCAAGCCCAACTTGTGAACAAGTTAAATTGGGGTAAAATAAGGAATTAAGTTGTGATAGACAACCCCTATGGAAACCACACATACATGTATGCACCAAAAAGGACCCAGGTGGACTATGGAGCAAATCTGGGCAGAGAAACCCCAGTTTTTACTTCAGCGGATCAGCTGGTGAGCATCCGCAAGTGAACCCTGTAGATGTAAAAATGGGACTTTATCGCCTCTCGGTTTCATTAGCCGATGAACTCACTGGAGGGTGTACACCAGCCGGTGAGCATCCACCGGTGAACCACCAAGCACATTGTTTTGATCCTTTTTAGATTGGTTATTTGAATTATAGGAAGACCTTCCCTATGCTTGAGCATTGAACAAAAATCCCCCTTCGTCTCTAATAAATAGAACTGTCAAGTGGTAAGCCTATGCAGTGCAAGAGCACCACCAACTGGTGCCCACCTACCTTTGGAAAACATCTCTCATTTTATAGATTCATAATCCAATCCAATTAAAACACTTAATAACAAGTAAATAAAGAAATAAAGGTTCTTATAACCTGTCCAAAAGCTTATTTTTATGAAAATAAGTTCAAATAGATAATAAATTATTTTCACCAACCCTAACCTTTCATCAACTTAAGTCACAATCATTAGGCTAACTCTCAAGTTATTAATTAAAGTGACAAAACAAATATTTAAAGAGACTAAAGAGAAAAAAAAAACTATTATAAGGTTCGAAACGTTGAGGCATTACGATGGAAGTGATTAATTTTTGAAGTCATTAAGTAAGATAGAGTTTTTGTCACACCCCGTTCACACTGAACCGGGCCAATGACCGGGTTAACACGGTTAACCCAAACCTGCCAGGATCATCAGATACTGTATTCCACCACAGCATACACACAACTAATATAAACTCATCAGATCAGCGGAAGACTAAGTTTTACCTGTGAATAATCCTATAATACTTGATACCCGGATTGTGATACAATAATAATATACATTTGGGCCCGAAGGCATGATATTTACACAATAAAATAAAATTCAAATATCAAGTACATAAGGGAATCCACCAAAACAATCAGAGTACACAGCTCGGCTCAGTATCAAGGCTAGAGCCCAGCTTGGCATCACATAGAAGAGCTCAGCTCGGCCTCAGAAGTGGAGCTCAGCACGGCCTCAAAGGTGGAGCTCAGCTCGGCCTCAGAACTGCTGTCCCGCAGCACAGCTCTCGCACGAGCAGTCAATGCCGTGCTCTAACTCCTCAGGGGTCCACCAGTCCTCATCAGGAAACTCGACTGTGGGACCCACCCCGTGCTCCTCAGATGTATGACCTTCAAAATCGTCTAAAAAGGGATGTACACGTGGGATGAGCTCACTAGCTCAGTAAGTAGAAAGATGGATCACACAGCAGTCCACACATCCAACCACAATCATATGCACTACATGCCATGCTATTCATTTTAAATCACATCCACCTAAACAACATTACTAAGTCCTTGGTTTTAGTGCTACTACAACCACAGTGCACGTATACTCCGGGTACGAGCCGCGAACTCCCTCCCGCGGTACGCCTATAGGGCTGTCGGAGAAGGCCCACCGTGAGTACTTGGAAAAGTAAAGACAATGCCGTCCATCGGCTCTCAACAGAAATGTAAATGACTGAAAATAAAGGTGCTGACTCCAGCAATTTAAAAGCAGTACGATTGGCCCTCTTGAATGTACCACCGGGGTTGCCGGCTGTCCTACATGACCCGTCGGGAGTTATGTCTAACCGCCGCAGTGACCCGACAACCGCGACCACTGCTTCCCCCAAATGATAACCCAACACCTTAACCCCTGTTGGGAAGGGTCGTAGCACGGGATGGTGAAAATCCTAATACCGCATGCTCCTATATGACCATAGTACGATTGCATAGTGCCTCCGTGTCCCATTCCACGGGCCACCAATGCACTCGTTTCCAAGTCGACTACGGCATCTAGTCTATCAATGCATCATGCACCATGATGTCCACATTCAACATATAAACATCTCATTCAATTGGCATTTAGAAAGTAAACATAGCACATATACATAACAATGTGAGGAATGACTACACTACATAGCATATTCATGATGGCATGACTAGACTAGATATAATTAAATGAATGCCAAACAATGCCTTGAAACAAGTCCAAACATCCTCTCCCCACTTACCTGTAGCGTACAAGGATTCCCGTTCGGTACGGGTGAGATCTGCTGCGAATCGGGTAGGATTTGGTGAACCTAACATAATTGAGCGGGGTTAGTACTTCACCATTTTAGGATCAAAATTAGTGAAATCCGATGACAAAATCATGTTTAGAACGTCAAAAGAAGGTCACACGTCCGATTTGGGTCCAATCGGACGTAAGAATCACCTTCGGGGCCACACGGGTGGGTCAGACAGGTGGGCAGTTTGGCCCACCGGTCCTACCCACCGGTTTGGACCGGCGGGTAGGGGCCCGCCGGTAGGGCCAGCCGGTTCCACCCGTCGGTTGGGCCAGGGGCCCCTGCTAGGACCGACGGGTAGGGTGGCCCGCCAGTTGGCCCGTCGGTTGGGCCTGCTGGTTGGGCCCGAAGCCCCCCTGCCCTCTCAGGTGGGTGCCCACAGGCGGGTAGGGGCCCATCGGTTGCACCCACCGGTCTTGGTGGGAAAAACCCTGTTTCTTCCCAACTTCTTCCATTCTTTGGGGATTCAAATGGGGCTTTTCCCCACCCATTCTTCACACTTTCAAGGTCCTATAGGATGGTTCTAACCTAGATCTAGGTTAGATTCAAGGGATGGGAACCATCTTACCTTCTTTGCTCAAGAACAACCTCAAACCCTCCAAATCACTTCAAACTCACAATGCTTCTTCCACCTTGTCAATACCTCGTCAAATCCTTCAAGATCAACACATAAATCATCTATTAAACCTTAGATTCATCATTTCAAAGGGGATTTACAAGATCTCAAGAAACCCTACTCAAATCAAGGGTTTAAGCCTGGGTATGGTGAATGTTCAAGAAACTCGACTTTGCTTACCTCCAAATGTAGATCTAAAGTTGAAGATCACTCTTCCGGCGCCGGAATGGGAAGATCAAGCTTCGGCGCCGTTGAAATCCCTCTTTTCTTCCTCTTCCTTCTCTTCCTTTCTTCTTCCCTTTCTTTTCTCTCTCCTCTTTACTTTTCTCCCCAACGTACGGGTGTCATAAATGAAAAGAAAATAAAGTCATAAATGCTATATATATATTTCCTAAATAAGTGAATAGTGCACATGGATGGGTCACTCAGGTGCACCTGTCCGCCCACCTGAGGGCCAAAACTTGGGATTTTGACAGAGTTCGGGCCTCGGCGCGAACCCCACCCCTGGCATACGATGTAGCATACGTATATACCTTAAAATACGGATATAATACCTGCTTTATCCGTACATGGCCTTATGGTAGGTGCATGTACAAGGCTTGGGTACTCCCGACTCTTCCGGCACTGGCTCGGACTTGTCGGGCCAGCCGGTGTTTAAGGTCACCCTTGCCATCATAGCCCATAAGGAACCGCTCTAACTCCCTCTGGTTTGGTTCCTGCACGGTTAAACCGGGTCAATTGCGAAATCAGACCGGGTTTAAAAAGTAGGGTATTACAGTTTTCTTCCAAGAGAAGAAAAGAGGAGATAGATAAAGAGCTAGTGAGTTTTCTCCAAGAGGGAGAAAACAACAAGGTAGATGAATCTATAAAATGAGAGATGTCTTCCAAAGGAATTGGGATAGTGTAGTAGATAAAGAGAGAAGATGAGTGAGTGACTAAGTGAGAAAATGGGAGATAGTGTGCAAGGGATTGGGTTTGGGAATTAAGTTGAAAGGTTGTACTATTTTTCTTCTTTTGTTCTTAGTAGAAGATTGATCTCATTTTGCGGATATAGGCGATTTTGCCAAATCATGTAAATCTCTTGCTCCTTGTGTATATATATTTTTTTGCTTTTTTATATTTTTTCATATTGATTTTACCAGTATCGGAATCGTAAGGTGCTCGCTCACATTGGAAATAAAAACATTGTTTTCAAGTGAATATACAATTGATGAAATTACGATAGAAACTGCATTTGGATATGTACTATAAAAAAATGACTGGTTTGTACTTCTGTTTGTTAAGAGGATTTTTCTTCCATCATAGATAGTGTGCTGAAAAGTGAATTGAAATGCAAACATTTAGCAATTTGCATCTAGCGCACCTTTCCCATCAAAACCCTACAGATTTGACGGATTTTCCATGGGAATAGAAAGGGGAACGTTAACGGAAAGTGAGGATGCCCATACAGATTTGCCCCATTAATGCAGTTCTTCATCACATCAAAAAGCATTCCCCTCTTCTTCAAACCCTTGTAGATTGGCCCCCAAGTACGTGAAATAGTTGTTTGACAATAGGTCTCTATATTTTATTCATTTTGCCAATGAAATTTAAACAATAGGTTCTCTAGATTCCCTATCACACACACCACCTCCGGTATTGCCCACACAACTTATTCCTAGCATATATGAGCTGCTCCATCATCATCATCATCATCATCATCTTCTTCTTCTTTTTTTTTTTTTTTTTTTTTTAATTATTGTGTCTCCTTCGGGAAACTAGCGCAGCAACCTACCATCGCGGTTTCCACTTAAATCGTAAATGAACAGATGGAGAATCGAAACCGGGACCTTGTCTATCCACATAATCCCTAATTCACCTTAACCATTTGAATTGCTCCTTCTTCTCTAAGCATGGCAATGGTTCGGTCAGCCATACCGGCTCCAGGATATGGGCTTTCGTTTGGTTGTTGGAGAAGATGACTTTGTCTCTATGCTTCTCTCTATTTCTCTGCATTTTTCACTGGCAGCTCGCTCTGTTTTTCTCCCCCTATACCTTTTACACTTTCACTCCCAACAATTTTCTCACAAGAAAACTCTGTAAGAAAACTCTCTTCCCCCAATTTCACGACCAGACTTTTTTGATGGTTTCATAAGAACATTGCGATGAGATCTGACTCCTCTTCAACGACTGCACCCTCCAACCACCCTCCAACGATCCATCCAAGGATTGGGAGGGCTTGGTAGTGCATCCCAACACCTACCAACACCTGGGGATCTTTTTCCCATTGCGGTGTTGAGGTGACATTTAAAAACTAAATATTCCATCCACCATGTTCATACAAAAAAATCAGGGAAATCTTTGGAAGCTAAGAAAATACTACAAGATGTATAATACCCTTAGGTAATTTGGTTATTTTGCCAAAGTTTTACCCAATGAAGAAACATTGGAAAAATGTCAATAAATAGGATTAAATTTAGTTTGATATTTGAAATATGGTCGTATCATAACACTCCCAAATATCTAATAATTGAGATGGAACCTTATCCTTATATATATATTTATTTTATTTTATTGAGAACTAGTGGCAAATCCATCTAATCCAGACCGATATGAGCCAATCCGAATTGGTATCATATTGATATCGGCCGAGACTGACACCATATCCTATAGTAAATCCTTACTTGGAACTGCTACATTCCCTTCCATGGTACAACCATGTCTGTAGTCTATGCAGCCTATGATGAACGTGAAAATCGGAGACCGTTAGTCTCGCACGTGCTACCCCAAGCCCGCGAGTTTCACAAGAAGCGAGGATTCGAATACAATTTCAGAGGTTCCCCATCACTTGGGGCGATTGTATCGCTTTTTGACTCCATGGCGCTCTCAATAGCCTCCAACATTAACTTTACTCCCTCCAGATTTAGCAGAGATTTTGCTAAAACTAAAACACCAGAGCCCCCGAGAAATCGAGGAGGGGGTTGGAACATTGGAGGGGTTCTCTTCCTTTTTGCATCGATGGCAGAATCTAGAAATTCTTCTATTTTTCCTTCTTCATCTTCTTCTTCTTCATCATCATCACCACCATCATCATTGTTGGGCATTCAGAATCTATGTTATTTGATGGAGAAAAAAGGCTAATTTTGCATGCATGATCTTCTTGCGTGGGAAGATGGTCCCGATCTTTCTAGGGTTATGGACTTTCCTTTTTGGGATCTTAATACCTGTCGATGCAAAAACCGATTCTCCAGATGGTGTGCCCTTTATTTCTTTATTAAGTGATATTTTATTTGTTTAAATTCCAATTATATATGTTTGATTGTCCAATTGATGTTTGTTTGGATTTGATGATTATGAACATCTGTTGCTGCATTTAAAATTTCAGGTTTTGCCGTAGGACTGGAACTGCATTTTTTCTATCCAAAAACAGGAAACTGTCATTTCCAACAACATAAAAGGATTGGGCTTTCTTTGACACCGTTGAATACCTCAATATATATGCTATATGTGTACACATTATATACTTTGACTAGTTATAGGTTTATAATTAACAATAAAATTTTACCAGATGACAATTTCTGCATTTGTTACTGTATTTATTTTTGGTAAAGGTTAAGTCGGGGTCTCACCATCTTCCTTTGCCCACGTGGCTTTACAGTTCTTGGATGGTTTTGAGCCTCCACAATTTTTGGGTGATCTCAGGTCATATAGTTATTTTGATTAATACTTTAAAATTCTTTCAATATAGCAGTGTAATACTTTACTTCTCTTAAACAAACTGTCACATTCAATCACCATTTTTCATTGGCGCACATTTCAAGTTGGCTGGTTACATAAGGAATTCTGGTTGACTACATATTTTACATTTGGAAGTTAAGGTGGTGGACAAAAGGGTGCATGTATTTGCTACATTGCCATTTTTTTCTGGAAAAGTTTAAATCCAGTGCTTTCTGCTACACAGCAATAATTCAGTTGATGAAACTCAGTATAAAACCCTATCCTTTCTGGATTTTCATCCAACCACGTGAAGTTCGGAATTGTTCTGCTTAACCCCCTGAAAATTCATAACTGTATTTAATGCAGTTTAGAGAAAGTAGTGCTTAATAATTAAGCTGTCTATTCTGGTTCATGTGCATCAGGGTTATTGAAAAAATTAGGTTTCGGACTAGGTTTCTTAGGGTTCAAAAGAGGCTATCAGCTAAGCTCCTTTTGAGTTGATCAACTATGAATAAAGGGCTGAATATGATTATTCGACACTAAAAAATGTACATATACTTTGGAATGGTTTGCCCAAGTGGGAGCTGATAGTAGGAAGGGGCTTTCCAAGTGGGAGACTTGGTGATGTGTACCTATCATCAATTGAAATTCACTGTGATAGGACCCTTCGGGTATTCAAGATGGTTAGGCATAATGTATAAGTTAGAATATGTGGATGGGGAAGAACAATGAGATGAGAGTTGGAGAAGAAGAAGAAGAAGTAGAAGAGGGAGAAGGAGAGAAGTCGATGGTTTGGTACAATAGTGTGTTGTGACTAAAATCTCACTAACACCAATATATTACTTCACTAACATATTTACAAGTAATTACACATACTTCCCTAAGGAGGAAAAAAGGAAAAAATAAAACATAACATGACAAATTACTAAACTACCCTTAGAGCAACATAACTAATATCTCTAACTCTCCCCCTCAAGTTGGAGAATAAATATCATACATTCCCGGCTTGGACAACATAGAACTAACCTGATGATGAAGAAGACCCTTTGTGAAGATATTAGCCACTTGATCTCCAGTCCTCACAAAAGGTGTATATATGTGACCAGAGTCAATCTTCTCTTTAATGAAGTGCCTATCCACCTCTATGTGTTTTGTTCTGTTATGTTGCACAGGGTTGTGGGCTATCCTTATGGCAGCCTTGTTGTCACAATAAAGCCTGATAGGTGCCTTAGTATCAAATACCAATCTTGGACCAGACTCCATGAGCTATAGCTCTAAATTCTGCCTTTGCACTAGACTGAGCCACCACAAGTTGTTTCTTGCTCCGCCATGTAACTAGGTTTCCACCTACAAATGTACAATAGCCTGATGTAGATCTCCTGTTAGAGACTGAGCTAGCTTAATCTGCATTAGTGAAGCCTTTTATCCTCATGTGGGTATGCTTGGCAAAACGTAGTCCTTTTTTTTTAGAGAGGACTTCAAGTACCGGAGAATACGGTAAACCGCATCCAAGTGCCCACTCTTGGGAGCATAAATAAACTGACTCACCACCCGCACTGCATAAGTAATGTCTGGACGAGTTAAGGACAAATAAATAAGCTACCCAACTAGCCTCTGGTATTTCCCTACATCAACAAGAGAGGGGCCAACATCTTCCCCCAACTTATGATTCTGTTCAATAGAGAACTTGTAGGTTTGCAGCCTAACATTCCCGTTTCTTTCAATAGATCTAAGATAAACTTTCTTTGGCATATATTTATGCTATTCTTGGATTTGGACACTTCAATCCCCAAAAAGTACTTTAAGGGCCCTAGATCTTTGATTTCAAACTGTTGGGCTAAGTAGTTCTTCAGCTTTGCTATCTCATCTCTGTTATTACCAGTTACCACAATGTCACAACATAGACAATCAAGGCTATAATGGTGCCATTACCATGCTTAGTGAACAAAGTATGGTTAGCTTGACTTTGGGAATAGCCATTTTGACCTGTCTGAACCTTTTAAACCAAGCCTTTGGAGATTGTTTAAGACCATACAGAGCCTTTTTGAGAAGACACACCTTTCCTGCAACTGAAGGGAACTTAAAACTGGGAGGAGTTTGTATATACACCTCTTCTTCTAAATTTCTTCATATCCAATTGATACAATGGCCAATCCTTATTCGCTGCCATAGATAAAAGGTTATGGTGTTATGCTTAGCCATATGAGCAAATGTCTCGTGATAATTAATCCTATACACTTGACTGTACTCCTTTGCCACCAGCCTTACCTTGTACCTTTCAATAGTACCATCTACCGGTACGTGAATATGTAGACCCACTTGCACCCAACTGGAGTTCTCTTCATTGGAAGGTCAACCAATTTCCAGGTATAATTTTTCTCGAGGGCCATCATTTCCTCAATCATGACTTGTTTCCACTTAGGGTCATACATGGCTTCAGAAACATTCTTGGGAATAGAAACAGATGAGAAAGCAATAGTAAATGCAACACCTGTAGGGGAGAGAGAGTCATAGGAAACAAACTGGGCTATAAGATTAGTGCAAGCTCTCTTTCCCTTCCTAATAGCAATGGGAAGATCTAACTCTGATGAGGAAGGAAGGATATCACTGACTGAGGAGGGTGGATCTCAGGAGTTGGATTCAAAGAGGATTCTTGGCAGGTCTTCTTGTTCCTCCTTGTGTACACAATGGCCACCTTTTCATTACCCTAACCTGAACCACCTCTTGAATGATCACCAACATTAATAATATCCACCTCTTTGTGTTTCCCAATGTCAGGCATAAAAGGAGAGATGAGCAATGTGGAAAGGAAAGAGATTTTATCAGTAGCCTTTTCACTCCCATTATTCTCCCTCTGAAAAGGATGCTGATGAGGTGCAAAAAAAAGAGCTGACTCAAGGAAAGTGACATCCTTAGAGAGAAGCCTTCGTCTGGAAGGAGGATGATAGCACTTATAACCCTTGGTAGTGGAAGAATCGCCAAGAAACATTTAAGAGCCTTAAGGTCCAGTTTAGTCCGAGAAGACTTAGTAACATGGACATAACAAACACACCCAAACACTTTGGGGGGAAGAGAGAAAGAAGAAGACTGAGGAGACAAGGTGTCCAAGGGAGTTTTGGAGCCAAGAAGTTTTGTTGGCATACGGTTGATAAAAAAAGTACTAGTAAGGAGAGCATCAGACCAAAAAGTTTTAGGAACATGCATGCCAAAAAGAAGACTCCTACTAACATGGCGGTTTTTCCTCTCAGCTATCCCATTTTGCTGGGGTGTGTCAACACAGGCTAGCTGATGGATAATGCCATTATCCGTAAAAAAGTCTTGAAGACCACCATACATATACTCCCTCCCTTTGTCAGAACGAACAATTTTAATCTTGGTGTCAAACTATGTACACATCATATGATAAAAATTTTTAAGGGCATCATACACATCACTCTTGTGCTTCATTAGAATAGTCCAAGTAGCACGGGAAAAATCATTAACAAATGAAACAAAGTAGAGAAAACCAAGTAAAGAAGTAGTTATAGAAGGCCCCCAAACATTAGTGCATAATGTGAAAAGGAGCAATAGATCTATTACCATGATAGGGATAAGAAGAACGACAATATTTGGCAAAAATACATAGTTCACAATGAAAGACATGGGAACTAGGAAAAAAAGTAAATAAATGAGGTAAGTGTTTCCTCATAACAACAAAAGATGGATGTCCCAAATGTTGGTGCCACAACATCACAGAATCCATAGAACTGCTATCAGTACGTCCACACACATAGGACTGAGCTGTAGCCAAAAAAGGTGATTAAGGTTCAAGTAGGTAGAGCCCTTTCTCCTCATGCCCACTGCCAATAATCCTCCTAGTCACCAAATCCTGAGAGAGACAATGAGAAGGTAAAAAGGTGACGCAACAGTTTAGGGATTTTGTTAGGTGACTCACAGATAAGAGATTAGTGGCAAGGTTAGGAATGTGAAAAACATAATCAAGTGAAATGGAAGAAGTAATAAGATTGCTACCTTTACCAAAAATGGAGGAAAGGGAGCCATCGGCAACCCTAACTACCGGAACAAATAGAGTAAGTATCATAATAATGGGACGTACCAGTCATATGATTCGTTGGACCAGAATCAATAACCTAAGATGGAGCTGTGGAAGGAGCAGATGAGGAAACTTGTAATGCTGAAGCTGGGGAATTTGGCATTGTAAGTGAAGAAGATGATGAGCCCCCTTGTTGTGACATGACTCGGCGGAGTTCTCTATCCTCCTTAGTAAGGGAATTGTGCTCTACTTGTATGCTAGAAGTAGACCCTGTAGTAGCAGTCTCAACTTGAGCACTGTGGGCTCTAGCTCCCCCTCTATAGCCACCACGAGCACCACTAAATCCACCATGCATGCCAGGAGGACGGCCATAAAGAACCCAATATCTCTCTTTGGTGTGCATAGATTTCCCACAATGATCACATTGTTTGTCATCTCCACGAGATGGTCTTTGACCTCTGCCACTTCCACGCCAATCTCTCTGACAACTAGTAGTAAGAGCTGACAGCACAAGAGGAGTGGCAAGTTCCATGGCCACTCACCTAGTCTCCTCACTCTGTAGATAGCTACACACTCCATCAAGAGATGGAAGAGGAGACCGGCCCAAGATTTGTATCCAGATAGGCTCACACTCAGGATTTAAACCACCAAGCAAGATAAGAACACGTTCCTTTTCAAGTGTCGATAAACCTTAGCTTCATTTTCAGGATTGGACAGTTGGATGTCCCCATAGTGACAATACTCTTCCCAGAGACTAATGACAGTGTTGTAGTACTCAGAAATGGTCCTATCCGCTTGCTTCATGGCAAGGACCTTTTGGAGTAGTTGATAAACTTTGGCCGAGTCACCCACACGGCCAAAAGTTTTAGTAACACTGTCCCAAATATCCTTGGTAGTCTCTTTCCTCATAAACCTTCTTCCAATCTCAGGTTTCATAGAAAAAATGAGCCATGTCATAACAGTGGAGTTCTTAGTCTCCCACTTTGGATATGTCGAGTCATCTGGGTCAGGAGCCTTAATGGTACCTGTAACATACCCGAGCTTTCCCCTACTTTGCAAGGAAAGCTTCACTGAATGAGCCTAATCCAAGTAATTTGTGTTGTCAACTTCACAATAGAAATTTGAGTATTTGGGTTATTGAATGCCATAGGGGTAGAATGAGTAGAACCACTTGATGCACTAGTTGAAATATCTCCAAAGAGGGCTCCAAGTCCACTAGCATTAAACATATTGTAGCAAAAGGGTCACACACAAGGTGGGGAGTACACACTCTACCCAAAAAATGCTTTCCCTGAACCAGAAAAAAAAATCCAGCAACCAATCCAAGCATACACTCAAAAGGAAGTCATACCATCTACCTTCTTCAAGGTGTAGGATCATAGCATAGGAGCTCAATAGCCCTAAACATCATACCTCACAAACAAATAGAAATCGGAAGCATCACATGCAACATTTTAGAGACAATAAAGCCAAAAAACAGGGCTGGCGGTACCCAATATGCAGCGATATTTTGAGTTGTGGCTGCACAACCCAAGGAGGCTTGTAACGAGACCAAGAGGGGTGATAATACACCCTAGGGCGACCCAAATGGACCTAGTTTCAGCTCCAAAGTTGACCAGATGAGGGAGAAAGAGGAAAAATACTCTAGGGCTGGTGGTGATTTTACCTAGGCCTGGTTTTGCTTCTTGCAACCTTCAAGTGTCTCTTTCTCCAAAGAAAAACTCCCCTTGGTGTCTCCATAGTCTCCTTGCATGCCTCTCTCAAGGTTTCTTCAATCTTCTCACATAAAAGTCCCTTTCCTTGGAACCCCTTTGTAACCTAGGGTTCCAAAGAGAAGAGAAGAAGGGAGGAGACTAGTAGCTCGACTCTCAAACCAACCTTACAAGCTTTGATACCAAGTTAGAATATGTGGATGGGGAAGAACAATGAGATGAGAGTTGGAGAAGAAGAGGAAGAAGTAAAAGAGGGAGAAGGAGAGAAGTCGATGGTATGGTAGAATAGTGTGTTGTGAGTGAAATCTCACTAACACCAATATATTACTTTACTAACATAAACAAGTACATAAACCTCCCTAAGGAGGGAAAAAGGAAAAAATAAAACATAACATGACAATTTACTAAACTACACTTAGAGCAACATAACTAATATCTCTAACAGTATATGTGATTTTGCAAGCTAGATTACCAATTTCCCTTGATTTTTGTGAGTATCATAATGGTTGTATTTGAAGAACAAATAGTGAAGAATTCATAATGGATCGATAAAAAGCTAATGGTCAACCATGAAAAATAAATTAAAGAAGTGCTGGATGGGCAGGAGTTAAATATGAGACAAAATACCCTTAGTTTTGCTAATGTAGGTTATTGACCACTATTGCAGCGTGTTGGTCATATGTTCAAACCTTGGAAACAGCCTCTCCTGCAAAGGGGAGGGTGAGGCTGCGTACATTGCCCCTCCCAGATCCTACAATAGCAGGAGCCTCGTGCACTGGATTGCTCTTTTTAGGTTATTGATCACTTATAAGAGCTCAAGGACCGAAAGTTGAGTTCTAAAAGGTTAATAAAGGACTCCATCAAAGATTTTTGTATAATGACCCAAGTATCATCCACACCAAAGGATTTGGCGTACTAGGTAAGGAGAAAAGTCTTCTAAAATTAATGAAGTTAATACATATTTCATGAAATTTGTGCTTTTGTTTAGATATTTTTGTCTTCAAATACATTACTTTGGGAGTTTGATTAACATAGAGAAATCCCTTCCAGGAAATTGTTAAATATTCTTGGTTTTGTATGATGTATTAGTTTGGGAGTTTGATAAACTTAGTGAAAAAGTCCCTTCCAGGAAATTGTTAAATATTCTTGGTTTTGTTTTGGTCATACTACCTCTTTTGGAAACTCCTTACAAATCTAGGATTCGGCTTCAAGTCTGTGGAAGTTGTTGCATGTTGCAAATTAGGAGGCACTTAGTATTTTTTGATATTGCATAGGCTTACACAAGCTCATTTAATAATCTATTGAATCAAAATTGCCTGTATATTCATTTAAGGATTCTCCTTAAGGTAGAAGAAGCTGTGGTATTTTAGATTGGAGAATTCTCTTGTATAATGTTGGGTTTTGGCTTTGAGCTTCGATTGATTCTATCACTTTCATCTTCCAAACTTAGTAAGTTTTATAGGAATGTCATTGGGGAGAATTCTAGACTAGTGTGCTACTTGGTTATTGGTATACTGTAGAGGTAAGATCTGATATGACCAACCTTGCAATGAAAACCCCAAAAAGATAGCCCCGAATCGATAAACAGAAAAAGAACCCAATAACAGAATAATATCCAACAATTAATAGCGGGTTAAACAAGGAAGATGCCAGATGATTGGAGGAGAAGCATAGTAATCCCGGTTTACATAAACAAAGGAGATATTCAGAGTTGCAATAACTATACAAGCATACAACTAATAAGTCATACTATGAAACTATAGAAGGTTATTGAAGCCCACTTGGGAAAAGAAACTAAGATCTTGGAGAACCAATTTGGATTTATGCTAGGTAGATCTACGATATAGACTATCTACCTACTGAGGAGGATCATGGTAAATTATAGATCCCACAAAAAAGATCTTCACATGATTTTGATTGACCTAGAAAAAGCATATGACAAAGTTCCTAGAGATTTAATCCAGCAAATCCTAGTAAAGAGAGAGGTGTCGAGTACATATGTGGATATAATTAAGACATGTAGGAGGGTGTGGTGACTAGTGTGAGATCTATTAGAGGTCAAGGGAAGGAATTCCGAGTTACATGTGGGTTACATCAAGGATCGGCCTTAAGCCCCTATTTGTTTGCACTTATCATGGATGAATTAACCAAGAGCATTCTAGACAAGGTCCCTGATGTATGCTTTTCGCAGATGACATTGTTTTAGTGGATATGACTCAAGTAGGGATCAACACTAACTTGGAGCTATGAAGGTCAAAATTGGAAACAAGAGGTTTTAAGATTAATATATCTAAGACGGAGCGTGTGAAGTTTAACTTTAATCACTCTATGATGGATAATGAAATGGTGAAAATTGAGGAGATAGAGATACCTCAAAGTGACTATTTTAGATATCTGGGGTCTACCATAACTAAAGAAGGTGACATAGAGGAGGATATCTCACTGAGAATTAAAGTGGGATGGATGAAGCGGAGAAGTGCGTCTGGAGTCTTATGTGACCGTGTATCCCTCTAAAGCTCAAGGAAAAATTTTATAGGACTATTGTGCGTCTAGATATGATGTATAGGGCAGAATGTTGGGCAATCAAGAAGAGTGAGTCAAATTGAGAAGCTATTTGTGGCTGAGATAAGGATGTTAAGATGGATGTGTAGTAAAACTAGAAGGATAAGCATATTAGAGCTGCTTTGGGAGTTGACCCGATCAACGAAAAGCTCCGTGAAAGTCGTTTGAGGTGGTATGACTATGTTCAAAGGAGACTTGACGCCCTAGTAAGGAGTGAGCAGATTCAGAATGAAGGAGCCAAAAGAGCTAGGGGAAGGCCTAAAATGACCACAGAAGAAGTGGTGAGGAAAGACATGAATAGTCTCAATCTTGTCACAAGTATGACCTTGGATAGAACCTATTGAAGGGCAAGGATCCATGTAGTCGACCCCATTTAGATGAGATGTTCCTAACTAATAGCCTCTCTGCTATGAAGGTACGTGTACACTGCCGCGTTGAGACTCTCTTTCAAAAGTGAGATCATTACCGGCTTGTTGAAGAAGCCCTTTGGCTCCCTAAATGCAGCCGTGATCCGCTGATTCAAAGAGGGCAACTCAGAATCACCAACCAGGTCGGAAACTCAATCCTAAACTTCGGACTGGAAGATAGCAGAAGGCTTTCTCTAGATGTTGGCAAATGGGTGCCTTTTTCCTCGTACACTTATCTCTCTTCTCATCCTTCATCCCACCCTCTCTCCCTTCCCCTTCTTCTGTTTGGACTTTTACTATTTTGTTTTGTATGAATACATGTACCCAACTCCATTAAGTTGAGACAAGGCTGAGTTTGTTGTTTTTGGAATCAGTAGAAGGTTAATCAACCAAATGAACACCCAACTAATATCACAGGTATAGCCCAAGCAATAACTCGATTAGGTGAAGAATGGGGTTCAGAAAACAGATTTCTAGAACAGCAACTAAACTGATCAGAAAGCCCCAATATTAGTGTCTGGGATAGAGGACTAAACCCTGAAAATCTCAGTTGATTCTGACCAGCCAATAAAAAGTAGAGGACTTTCTTAATTAGACCACACTTGTGGAGATTTCTGATAATAAATAAAATCAGACCTCAGATTCCCTTGAAACTCCAATCTAACAGCAGGTTGGATATGAGGATTGAACCCCTAGAAGTGCAGGCCCAACAGATCCAAGATTAGTGCAATCGTTTACTTCAAAGGTTGCTGGAATTCTTCTCAGAAAATCAGATTACAGGATTCCAGACTGTAGCTTCGATCAGGACCTTTAGCAACCTATCTTCAGTTGATTACTCCAGTCTCCAGCAGATCCCAACAGAATATTCTTCAATCAGTGATAATCAGCCCAGCAGTAATTCTAACTCACAAGGAGATCGATTGACAAAGAAAGAAGAAGATAGTAGAGAAGATAAGAACTTATCTGAGGTTGGGGTCTCACCCAATCTGCCTCTCACAATGATATAGCCAAATCTAACTTAACTTTTATTCAATTAATCAAATCCTCCCAATGGCTTAGGCCTTACATTGTTTTGTAGGAAGACTAGAAATCCAATTCTCATCTAACTAAAACTGTTACAAGCATAACTGAATTGGGAAATTAACTACTTAGCTTGTACAACTTAAGTTTGAAGACATGTGCTTAATTAATAACTTAAATAACCAAATAATTAAAAGATGTGCTTAATTAAACAACTTAAAATAGCTAAATACTCCTAAAACACATGTGCTGTAAAAAGAAATTAAGATTCCCTAAGCCTAATTACTTCATGCGAGCTAGGTAAATAACCAGCCCAACTGGCTGGTTCAGCTGCTTCCCTTCTTCATGATATCACTGTTCAAGATCTCGGTGAGATCTCGCCGCAATATCTCGTTTTTTCAAAAAGGTGAGATGAGATGCATGGCGAGATGTAAATTGTACAAGAACTGGACCGAGATCTTGCTAAATCTCACCAAGATCTTGTCAAAT
>NC_056564.1:11735338-11745818 GCF_013358625.1 Macadamia integrifolia | reverse complement strand
TACTGAGCTAGTGAGCTCATCCCACGTGTACACCCCCTTTTTAGATGATTTTGCAGGTCATACATCTGAGGAGCATGGGGTGGGTCCCACAGTCGAGTTTCCTGAAGAGGACTGGTGGACCCCTGAGGAGTTTGAGCACGGCGTAGACTGCTCGTGCGAGAGATGTGCTGCGGGACAGCAGTTCTGAGGCCGTGCTGAGCTCCAATTCTGAGGCCGTGCTGAGCTCCACTTCTGAGGCCGAGCTGAGCTCTTCTATGTGATGCCGAGTTGGGCTCATTCCTTGATGCCGAGCTGAGCTCTAGCCTTGATACCGAGCCGAGCTGTGTACTCTGATTGTTTTGGTGGATTCCCTTATGTACTTGATATTTGAATTTTATTTTTATTGTGTAAATATCATGCCTTCGGTCCCAAATGTATATAATTATTGTATCACTATCTGGGTATCAAGTATTATGGGATTATTCACAGGTAAAACTTAGTCTTCCGCTGATCTGATGAGTTTATATTAGTTATGTGTATGCTGTGGTGGAATACAGTATCTGATGATCCTGGCAGGTTTGGGTTAACCGGTGTTAACTCGGTCACTGGCCCGGTTCAGTGTGAACGGGGTGTGACAAACGGTGGTATCAGAGCGTGATGCTCTGCTCCACTCACAGCATATCATTAGAATCCCATAGACTCTATAATAGGGAAATGGGGTTGGGTTAATGTAAAAGCTTTAAGGAGTTAAAAGCCAAAGAAAGAAAGTATAAATAGAGTTACATTTAGGGATTGCATTCATGGCATACGTGAGTGTAGATAAAAGGTAATTAAATTGATGTTGTAACCTATAGAATACTAGTTTGACGAAATTTCGGCAGCATAACGACGTAAAATGGGATTTCCAAAAATTTTACACACAAACACCTGATAAACAACAGATAATATGATATAACAATGATCAAGTAGCAAAATCCATAACTAAACTACACAAGTGTTCAACATCTGATTCCACCACGAAATGATCACTATCAAAATATATTATTCCACAAATGATTCCAGTTACAGTACAAATACAAGGAATGAGAATAAATGAGGTATACAATAAGGTCTACAAAAAAGGAGAAAATGGATAAACAACTGGTGTGGGTGAGCTAAACCGTCACTGGTCATCGTCGTCGTCATCGATGATCACCACATTTGCCGGAGGCCTAGAGTTGACGTCGAGGCGGTGGTCGTAGTAATCGAACCTCGCGTTCACTAGCCGTACTGCCCTCCGTAGTCGGCCAAAGTCGGCGGACATGGTGTTTGCCGTGGTGCTCAAGTCCTGGCCTAGCTGGAGAAAGGAGTTCTCCAAAGTAGCCTGCCTCTCCAGGATGCATTCCTCCCTGGAGGCACCCTCGTCCAGCCGTCTCAGTGGCTGAACCTGGCCATCCTGCAAGGCCCGCATGGAGGACATCATGCCCTCGAAGTCGTAGGCACCACTCCCAGGTGGTGGGGCTCTATGTGGTGAGGCTGCAGCTCTGGAAGAACTAGGACTGGGACCTCTCGACTCCTGAGGCGCCTCCTCAGGGATGCCACCACCCACCAGATCCTCCTCCTTGTCCTGAGGAACGTAGTCCTCATCCTCCTCGCTGGACTCCTCCTCCATGGGGACATCCTCCATAGGGGCAGCCCTCCTACCCTTACCTCTCTGAGCTCCTGCTCTCGGAGGTGATTCCATGAGGGTGTGGAGACCCACCCTCAGGAGGTTACTCCGGTCAAACCTATCAGCCGGAGTCTTCCCCTCCTCGCCTCTCAAGTCCACCCCGAAGAACTCCAAGATCCCGGTGAGGATCCTGCCATAGGGGAATCCTCCATCCTCAGGGTGGGAAGTGTGGTGCTCCATCGTCTTAAGAATGATGTAGGGGAGGCACAAGTGCTCCCCGCCTCCCTCTACGGCCGTGTAGATGCAGAACGCGATGAAAGCCGCCATGAAACCCACCTGGTTCCGATGACCTCCTTTGGGAAGCAGGTTGAACTGGACCAACCGAGCAAATCGATGAACCTCGGGGTAAAAGGACGTCTCTGACTCTGGATGGGTACTGCTGCCGCAGATGGTCTCGTAGATGAAGTCCGGTGTCGCCAGGCTCATGAACGGTCCCTGAGGCCTACCCCTGGGGGACTGTAGTATCGGTGTCCCGCCGCCGATATGCCCAGGATGCTAGCCAAGGCATCCACCGTCAGCTGGATGTCTACCCCCTTCACCAAGCTGCTTATGGTGAACTCCCCGTATGGATAAGACACCTCCAAGTTGTAGTTGAACCGACGAACTAGCTGCTCGTAACATGGTCGGTCTACGTGAAGGATAGAATCCCAGCCCAATGCTGAGAACCTCTCCTGAAGCCGAGCCTTGTGGAAGTCGTCGACTACCACGGTCTTCTCCATCATCACCGACCTCTTCAGGAAAAGAGGCCAGTTGGCTGCTGCCTCTGCACTAAGGAAGTGCTCCTCATCATAGTCGGTAGGGTCAGACCGGGCAGGTCCGGGTCTCCCTGTGCGAGGGGCTAAAGAGCTGGTCTCCGCACTCTTCCGCTTAGTAGCGGTAGTCTTACGTCGTACGCCAAAGGCAGATGGTCCTTTGCCGGTGCGAGATGACATCCTGGCAAGAAGAAAAAGTAAGTGGGGTAAGTAAAGAAAAGAAAATGACAACATTAGAAAGGGGCAACCCAAAACCCAAATTCTTGCAAAATGGAGAAGGCGACAAGCAGAGAACCTATGGACATGATGCACGGTAGGTGACAACGCAGAGAAACATGCCAAAATAGTAAAATGACAGCAAAAGCGAAGAGCATAAATAACATGGGGGGGATTCGATCCCAACGCGCAAACTCATTCACAATGGAGTAAAAGCTTGAAACCCTAGATCTATAACAAAATGCCATGGTAGTGGGATCATGAAAGCACAAAAACATACCCAAATAGGCTGGGGAAGTCCACGGATGCAAGGATGTGATGAAAATCAAGGAAACCAATACAAAAAGAGGGAATTTCATGGAAATACATGGGGATTTCAAGTATAATGGACAATTCATGAAATCTATAGCGTGCTAATCATAAAGCAAGTGTAGTGCATCACAAAGGAACCATCAATTGGAGAAAAGGATCGAAAATTTAAGAAATCCCCAAATTTGGAAACCTAGGGCACGATTTGGGGTTTTCTCCAAATGAAGGGATAAAATCCAAATAAACTACAAACGACCACAGTAGAAACATCACAATCAAATGGAAATGCTATTCTATGGAGAAAAATATGGAAAGAAAACCTAAAGTAAAGCTTACACATGCATTTTACCCCAAAAAAAGGGAAATTCTGAGAAAAGAGAAGAAGAAACTTACTTGAGGAAAAGGGAGAGTTAAACCTTCTCAAAAGCACCGAGTTGATGAGTAGACTCGTGAGTAGAAGCGCCGAGGAGACCTCCAAGATCGCCCAAGGAAGAGAGGGAGTGAGAGAAAGGAGTTGGGGAAAGAGATAAGACAGAACAGGGTCTGTAGGGCCCTGTTCGTGTTTTTACACGGGCAGGACCGGCGGGCCCCTACCCGCCGGTGCTGCCCGCCGGTTTGAGGCACTAGGACCTGTGGGCTCGATCGGCTGGCCCCTACCCGCCGGTGCAGCCTACTGGTTGTGAAAATTGGGAAATTTTGAAGATTTTTTTTTTCTTTTTTCCCTTCTCTCCTCCTAGCATGATTACATTGTTTCTCATCATTGATATTATTCCTATATTAATGTGTTATGGTCAAGTGGGACCATTGACGTACCTGTTGGGGCATTGGCCCTGTATCTTGGAAATTAAGTTACGATTTATTGTGGACTATCGTACACTACAATACCTTATATGATGGCATATAATTGTGTGCCGAAATCAATTCTCCGGTGTTTAACCAATATGGTGTGTGATATGTTCCAGGTACAGGGATACGATGGTACGTACTAGATCCGGTAGTAATGCCCGAGGTACCTCGCGGGGTCCTCGTCCGGTCGGTCGACCACAAAATCCCTGGGGGTCCCGCTCTGTGGGGCAAATCTCACCTCCACTACCTCCAGAGACCCTTGGTCAGGGTGGGGCACATGGGGACCCACCTATGACTGCACTCCCAGACCCTCCACCGGTTATCACACCGGGAGATGTTGCTACTATAATTCAGCAGTCACAACAGACTTTTCAGCAACAAATGCTTCAACAACAGCAAGCATTTATGACTGCTATCCAGCAACAATTGGACTTTTCTCAACCGGGTCAACCTCCCCGGGTACTCACTCCACAGGACCCGCCTGTAAGGTCGGGAACGGGACCACAAGTGGGAGGTACACCTCCAATCCCACCATTCGGTGTTCCTCAGTATGGGATGCCTCCTCCATACTCCTACTATCCTGCTTATGCTCCTAACTTCCCGGCAACGAGTAATACGTCAAAGGTAGTGGAGTCATTCAAGAGGAACTTACCACCTATATTCTCCAAGGTGGGGAGTGATCCTCTGGAACTAGGCCAATGGATCCAAGAATTAGAGAAGATATTTGAGGTGCTTGAGTGCACGGATGCACAGAAACTCATTTGTGCTGGGTTGCAACTCAAGAAAGAGGCAAATTCTTGGTGGCAAGCCTCCAAGCCCATATTGTTGGCTGCCCATCCAGAACCCACTTGGGAGCAGTTCAAGGAGTTGTTCTTGGACAACCATTATCCGCGCAGCTTCAGAGACCGTAAGGAGACTGAGTTCATGGCCTTAACTCAAGGAGGTAAGACTGTCCTTGAGTACCAACAACAATTCGAGAGTTTGTTCCATTTTTCCCCAAGGCATATGAGGACAGCTGAAGAGAAGGCAGCAAGGTTCCTAAAAGGCCTAAAAGCATCTATTGGGTCTGTGCTTGAGGTATTGGATTTGATCGAATATAGCCAGATTGTGCAGAAGGCCAAGACCATGGAGGATAAGCAAAAGGGAGAACAGTCCCTCACCCCTGGACTGTGGAAGAGAACAAACCCATTTCTGGATATGGGAAACTCCTCCAAGGCATACCGCGGATCGTACAGTTCTGGGCCTATGTATAGGCAGCCCTATAGGCCATCTGGCTACCCTTCTAGACCAGTTGGTGGTTCGGGTTCCACTTCTTTCTGCCCGAACACTAGTGTGGCACCTACAGCTCCAAGGCCACCTCGACCTCCATCTGCAACGGGTCAAGTGCAGAGGGGCCCCACCCCAATTCCAACGTCTTAGATTCATTGCTTCAACTGCCATTCATATGGGCATTATGCGAAAGACTGTCGGGCCAGACCAGCCTTGCCCTCCAGTCAGCCCTCTACTTACCGACCTCCCTTAGCTCGGGGAAATCAACCGCAGGGAAGGATGTATGCTCTGTCAGCTGAGGAAGCTGAGGCCAGTACAGAAGTAGTGGTAGGTACATTTTAAATTAAGAAATTTATTATGATTACTATTGATGACCTGCTGAAATTAGATGCATTGTTATACTAGGTATCCTACCCATATCAGGCATACCAGCCTATGTTTTATTCGATTCAGGAGCTACTCATTCATTCGCATCTAAGAGATTTGTAGAGAAACTTGGGATGTCACCCAGGATCCTAGATTATGGAATGATTGTTAGTATGCCTACTAGTAAAGTTGCACAGTTGAAGGAAGCGTATGGGCCGTGCCCAGTGGAAATTAATGGGAAGGACCTTGATGCACAACTCATTAAGTTTAATATGCAGAATTTTGATATTATATTGGGTATGGATTGGTTGTCGGCTCATCGAGCTAATGTGATCTGTGCTGAAAAGCTGATTAGGGTGACAGATGACGAAGGGAAAGAATTGGTATACCGAGCAGATCCAATGAAAAGAGTGAGGAAGGTCCTTGTCTCTGCTCTTCAAGCGGTAAAATTGCTAGAAAGTGGATGTCATGGTTACTTGGCATCGGTACTTGATGTTGATGCAAGGATTATACCTCTAGGAGAGGTAAAGGTGGTTAAAGAGTTTCCCGACGTTTTCCCAGATGATCTGATGCATTTACCACCTGATAGAGAGTTGGAGTTTGCCATAGATTTGACTCCTGGAGCAGCTCCAGTATTTAAGGCTCTATACAGGATGGCACCAGCTGAATTGAAGGAGTTGCAGATGCAGTTGCAGGAACTATTAGAAAAGGGGTTTATTCGCCCAAGTGTTTCACCTTGGGGTGCCCCGGTGTTGTTTGTCAAGAAGAAGGATGGTAGTTTGCGTATGTGCATAGATTACCGGGAGTTAAATAAGCTAACCATTAAGAATCGGTATCCATTGCCACGCATTGATGATTTATTTGATCAGTTGCAAGGAGCCAGGGTATTTTCGAAGATAGACCTTCGGTCTGGCTATTATCAGCTCAAGATAAAGAGTAGTGATATACCCAAAACAGCATTTAGGACTCGATACGGTCTCCATGAGTTCCTAGTGTTATCTTTCGGGTAAACCAATGCACCGGCAGCATTCATGGATCTAATGAATCGAGTATTTCAGGATGTGCTCGATAAATGGGTAATTGTTTTTATTGACGACATCTTGATCTACTCCAAGACCAAGGAGGAGCACACTCAACACTTGAGAATGGTGTTACAGAGGTTGAGAGATCAACAATTGTTTGCCAAGTACAGCAAGTGTGAATTCTGGCTTGAACAAGTTGGATTCCTGGGGCACGTGGTGTCTAAAGCCGGAATCGAGGTAGATCCTGCAAAGGTGAAAGCAGTAGTGGAGTGGGAAAGCCCCAAGAATGTTGCCAAAATTAGAAGCTTCTTGGGTTTGGCTGGATATTACCGGCGCTTCATTGAGAATTTTGGTCGGATCTTGGTGCTAATGACCAAGTTGACTAAAAAGGGTGTGAAATTCGACTGGGCAGAGGAATGTGAGAAGAGCTTCCAGGAATTGAAAGAAAGGTTGGTGACTGCCCCTGTGCTGACTATTCCTGAAGGCACAGATGGAATGACAGTCTATACCGATGCTTCCAAAGTTGGTTTGGGTTGTGTTCTCATGCAACGCGGGAAGGTAATAGCGTATGCATCCCGACAACTAAAGGAATATGAGAAAAATTACCCCACTCATGACTTGGAACTAGCTACAGTCATTTTTGCCCTTAGGATCTGGCGACATTATTTGTATGGGGAGAAGTGTGAGATATACAGTGATCACAAAAGCCTGAAATACTTCTTCACCCAGAAGGATCTGAACATGAGACAGAGAAGATGGCTTGAACTCATGAAGGATTATGACTGCGATATTCAGTATCATCCCGGCAAGGCTAATGTAGTGATAGATGCATTGAGTCGGAAGACACAGACTGTGTCGCTCTCATACTTAGCAGTCAGCTCACCACTTGTGCAAGAGGCGATGCTAATGGATGAAACCCTCTTGTATGAAGGGGCAACCTTAGAGCTTGAACCTCAACCAGAAAACCTTAAATGGTTGACGGTATCCTTATCGGCTCTACAGGTGCATCCGGCAATTAGGCAAGAGGTGATAATGAAGCAACCTTTGGATCCTGAATTACAGCGGATTAGAGTTAAGGTTCAAGACCAAACGATGAATGACCCAGATTTTACTTTAGCCAGTGATGGGGCATTGATGTTTCGAGACAGATTATGTGTACCCGATGATTTGGATATACAAGATAAAATAGTGAGAGAAGCACATAGCTCCGAGTACTCACTCCACCCAGGAAGTACCAAAATGTACAAAGACCTCAAACAAAGTTACTGGTGGCCAAGCATGAAAGTCACCATAGCTTTATATGTGGCGACTTGTCTTACCTGCCAGAAAGTAAAAGCTGAAAGGCATCGACCTTATGGTACTCTTCAGCCACTCCCAATACCAGAATGGAAGTGGAAAAAGATTGCAATGGACTTTGTCACCAGACTACCAAGTACACCTAAGGGAATGGACGCGATATGGGTAATCGTGGATCGGCTTACCAAGACTGCTCATTTTATTCCTATCAAGACCAAGTTCTCCATGACCAAACTAGCACAACTTTACATGGACAACATAGTGCGCTTACATGGAGTGCCAGTGAGTATTGTTTCAGATAGGGACCCAAGGTTCACTTCCAGATTTTGGAAAAGCTTACAGCGTGCCTTGGGATCGCAACTGAATTTGAGTACAGCTTTTCACCCACAGACCGACGGTCAGTCGGAGCGAACCATACAGATATTAGAAGACATGCTCAGGGCATGTGCAATGGAGATGAGTGGCAGTTGGGAAGAATATATACCTCTTATGGAGTTTGCATATAACAACAGTTACCAAGCCACAATTGGGATGGCTCCATATGAGGCGTTATATGGCAGAAAGTGCAGAACTCCTTTGTATTGGGATGAGGTAGGTGAACGTCGAATGTTAGGACCTGAGATGATACAAATGACTTGTGACAAAGTCGACGTTATTAGAGAACGGATTAAAGCAACTCAGTCCCGTCAAAAGAGCTATGCGGACACCCGCAGGAAGGAGATTGAATTTCAGCCAGGAGAAAAGGTATTTCTCAAGATCTCTCCTACTAAAGGTTTGCAAAGGTTTCACAGAAAGGGGAATTTGAGCCCAAGATACATCGGACCATTTGAGATCTTATCCCGGGTTGGCTCAGTAGCCTACATGCTTGCTCTGCCACCTTCGCTTGGGGATGTTCACAATGTATTCCATGTATCCATGCTGAAGAAGTATGTGCATGATCCATCTCATGTACTACCCTTGGAACCAGAGTACCTAGAAGCTGATATGACCTATACAGAACAGCCAGCTGAAATTTTGGACCGTAAGGTGAAAACCCTTCGCAACCGCTCCATTTCCTATGTAAAGGTGCGATGGGCTGATCATTCACTTGAAGAAGCATCTTGGGAGGTAGAAGATGAAATGCGAGCCAAGTACCCTCATCTTTTTGATCAACCAGGTACGCAATTTTGAGGACGAAATTTTTCAGAAGGGGGGGTAATGTAATACCCCGCTTCTTAAGCCAGGTCTGATTTCGCGATTGAACCGGTTTAACCATGCAGGAACCGAGCCAGAGGAAATTAGAGCGGGTTCCTTATGGGCTATGATGGCACGGGTGACCTTAAACACCGGCTGGCCCGACAAGTCCGAGCCAGTGCCAGAAGAGACGGGAGTGCCCAAGCCGTGTACATGCACCTACCATAAGGCTATGTACGGATAAAACAGGTATTATATCCGTATTTTAAGGTATATACGTATGCTACATCGTATGCTTGGGGTGGGGTTCGCGCCGAGGCCCGAACCCGGTCAAAATCCCAAGTTTTGGCTCTCAGGTGGGTAGGACAGGTGGGTGCACCCACCTGAGTGACCCATCTAAGTGCACTATTCACTTAATTAGGAATGGTATATAAGGCTTAATGATTTTCTTTTCTTTCCATTTATTTCCTTCGTACGTGGGTGAGAAAAGTAAAGAGGAGAGAGAAAAGAAAGGGAAGAAGAAAGGAAGAGAAGGAAGAGGAAGAAAAGGGGGATTTCAGCGGCGCCGAAGCTCGGTCTTCCCATTCCGGTGCCGGGAGAGTGATCTTCAACTCTAGATCTACAGTTGGAGGTAAGAAAAGTTGGGTTTTGTGAACATTCACCATACCCAAGCTTTAAACCCTTGATTCGGGTATGCTTTCTTGAGATCTTGTAGATCCCCTTTGGAATGATGAATCTAAGGTTTAATAGATGATTTATGTGTTGATCTTGAAGGATTTGAAGAGACATTGACAAGGTAGAAGAAGCATTGTGAGTTTGAAGTGATTTAGAGGGTTTGAAGTCGTTCTTGAGCAAAGAAGGTAAGATGGTTTTCCCTCACTTGAATCTAACCTAGATCTAGGTTAGAACCATCCTATAGGACCTTGAGGGTGTAAAGAATGGGTGGGGAAAAGCCCCATTTGATTCCCCAAAGAATGGAAAAAATGGGGAAGAAACAGTGTCTTTTCCGTCAAGACCGGTGGGTACAACCGGTGGGCTCCTACCCGCCTGTGGGTACCCACCTGAGAAGACAGGGGGTCCCTGGCCCAACCGGCAGGTACCACCGGTGGGTACAACTGGCGGGTACCTACCCGCCGGTCCAAACCGGTGGGTAAAACCGGTGGGTAGACAGCCCACCTGTCTGACCCACCCGTGTGGCCCCGAAGGTGATCCTTATGTCCGATCGAACCCAAATCGGACGTGTGACCTTCTTTTGACGTTCTAAACACGATTTTGACATCGGATTTCATTAATTTTGATTCTAAAATGATGAAGTACTAACCTCGCTCAATTATGTTAGGTTCACCAAATCCTACCCGATTCGCTCCGGATCTCACCCGTACCGAGTGGAAATCCTTGTACGCTACAAGTAAGTGGAGAGAGGACGTTTGGCCTTGTTTCAAGGCATTTGTTTGGCATTCATATAACTATATCTAATCTAGTCATGTCATCATGAATATGCTATATAGATTAGTCATTCCACACATTGATGTGCATATATGCTA
>NC_056564.1:11684941-11732905 GCF_013358625.1 Macadamia integrifolia | reverse complement strand
AACATAGTGATGTATTGAGATTTGAGTTCAAAATTATTGCCCTGGGCTTGTGGTAGAACTATGCAGGAAGGTTGGGCTGTTCTAGCAGGGTAGAACCTATCTTTTAGAGATTTAGGTGAAGGGTTTTGCTGTTGGTCTCCTATATTGAAGGGTTTTAAATAGAGCAAACGTATAGGGTCACTACTTGTTGGATCTCTTCTTTCTAACCGATTCTTAGTATTACGTACCCACTTAATACTCATGCAACAGAAAACTACCCACAACTAAAGTAAGACAAGCACAAAAGAATGGATAGCAAAATTTTTTTTTTTTTGATGATTTTTTGATTTTTTGATTTTTTTTTGAGCTTACCGGCAGGGATCCGGGGTTACTCAGGTCAATTCCTGAGGTACTGCTACAGGGCGAAACCTATCTTTATCATACTGTGAGGCATGGCGACCTCCACTGATACAACTATTATAGCAAGTTGTTCTTCTCAAGAATTCAATAAAATAAAAGGAAAAATATAAAACAAAACAAACAAAGCACTCCGATTTACCAAAAGAAAGTGAAAAATAACATGGAACTGTCTCCCTGGCAACGGCGCCAAAAACTTGTTTGAGCTTTTAAATGTAACCGCAAGCGTATGGATCAGTGTAGCTATGGGTCGAACTCAGGGAGAGCAGCCACTTTATTTTTTTTTCTTTTAATAATGCGAAAGTGAACCTACTAATGGTTGTGATCTAATTCTAACTACCATCCTAAACATATGTATCTAAAATAACGTCCTAACCATTCGTCATCTAAGAATTTAAAGACGCAAGCCACGCAATTAAAATTGAATAAATAAATAAGTGAAATAAACAACCCACGCAATTAAAAATAAAAAAATAAAGGAAAAAAAATACTGAAATAAAAATAAAGTAAAAGAAATGGAAGAAAGCTAGAGAGAGACTCACAAGTAGGTTTCTCTACTTAGCCCGAGGGATGCATCATAATATGAGCTTCCCTACTTGACTAGAGAGTCACTCTTACAAGGGTTACTCTACTTGACTTTAGGGAAAGGGAGACAATTAAAATAAAAGCAATAAATTGATGGTTCTATGGCTAGGAGGGGCAAAGCCAACACATACACTAGCCATGAACCTTAGGGGAAAGGGATAGCAATAATGTAACGACTGAAATTAAAATCCTAAATTAAGAAAGAAAGGGTAGTCAGAAAAGGGAATGAGAGGGGGGAGAGAAGACTATTGAGGGAATCTCATAATTTGTTTTAGTCCCAAGGTATTTTCAGAAAGAAATTATAACTAGAGCTTCCTCATCCATGTGAACTGATTTACCTTGCCTTACTATATCACTTTGTCACTCAAGAAATTACCAGAAGAAAAGACATGTTCAATTACCTCAATATCATGTCCACAGATAGGGCAATATGGGTTCATACCTTCAATATATTTGGAAAGTACATTATTTTCCTACCAGATAAGTGGCCAGGTGGAAATCTCCAACCAGGAAAGCCACATTGGAGATATTTAGAGCCGTTCAGAAAAGCCTCCTTAACTGGACTACTGAGTCCTGGCCAATGGGCTCCAAGTTCATGTGGTTATGCCCAGATTACCCTCTCTCTCTCTCTTTATTACAACATAAGATAAGGTAAGAGAAGATAATGTTGATTTTCCCCACCACATAGTAGATTAGTTGATGATGGATGCCGAGTAAATTAAGGCCTCGTTTTTGGTTTCGTTAGTCGTAGGTTGAGTCTGTGCTGATGGCCCTAGGCTTGCCTCTATCTCTTCTTGTTCCATCTAAATGAATTTGATCACCCTTTCTTATTAGGGCATCCAAAAGTTACAATACATTGAATGTGACCAAACCACCTCAATTGACTCTCACAGAATTTTATCTTGATTGATGCGACTCCCAAATCGTTTCATTCAATTTTTTTCCATCAACATCTCTAGATCCGAAAATCCTTTCGATAATTACAAAAATCTTTTTGAAGCCCATTAGTTGAAGTAGGCAGAAAGTAGACACAGCAAACAAATAAGACAAGCCGTCGGGGATCGAGAGCTTAGATTTAAAGGGAGCTAGAGAAGAGGAGATATTCATCACTGGCAGGTTGGAGTTGTTGGTTTTTAGTATTTGAGTCCTTTTATGTTCACCTAATCCATTTAAATGAGATAGATATGACCCTCCAACCGACCTTTTAGACATCTTTAATGAATGCAGCGTAGAGAAATGAATGCACTACTAATGTTACAATGGCATGGTTTTTAAAATGATCGTTATCAGTCAAGACTGATCCCAAGTCTCAATCGATTCGATACTAATCCAATGGTACAATCTGAAGGTAAAAGGTTCGTAAAACTGATTTTTTTAAAAAAAATAAGGGTAAATCTGTTTTGTCCAGTCCTGTTCAAACTGAATCAGATCAATACAGCTTGAGACTGATCCCAAGTTTTAAAATTTTGATTATTAAGTGGAAAACTTTCTCAACCCCAAGTTTTAAAATTTTGGTTACAAGTGTAAAATTTAATACATGATCACCTACCATGAGATGAGATGAGATTTTTCTTTTTTCTGGCATATGAAAAAAAAAATATTTGTAAGTAACCTGACTGCCATATAACACGAAGGTTATCTTATAAAAATAGATATCTCTATTAGCAGTACAATTAAGAAATTTAATACATGATCTATCTAGTGCGGGTGGATACAAAATTTTGCCACATGACAAATTCAAAGATATTAACTATCAAGTTAATTACGTTTTGTCTTTTTATGATAATGATTTGTCTCTTACATCTTTTATCATTAGCTCATTTAAGGTAGCTCGATTCAAGTCCGACATCGATTGGTCCGATCATAAACCGTACTATGGCTCCCAAACCTAGACCCATTTAAGTAAACGGGCATTCACGGTGCAATAGTTTCACACCGTCAGGCCCAGTTAGGCCCGACCAATTGACACCCCATTATATAGACCACACCAATACCTTCATTATAGCTTTGATTCAGGGTGAGATTCAGCTTTTTTTTATGGGAAAATTAATTTTATGGGGTAATGTGCCCTTTACATCTAGAACCCATGACCGCCCGAAGTTGCTACTATCTTTTCTTATTCTCCGAACCCTAACATTAGCAGTAACCCTATATATATTTTCCATCCTTAAATGACACCGACTTACATAAAAATTGTGAAAAAGTCTTACTGAGTCGGTACTAAATTAAATGGGTGTCTACGGTGTAGGCTACTAGCCCGTCGGGCACCTGATCGGCCCGACTCGTTTAAGAAGCCCACTTGAACCGAGTCATTTAAACTGACCCGACCCCTTTAAAACTGCTTAAATACCTATTTTACCACTATTAATACAAAATAATAGTAAAGACTTTGTAATAAAAAATCTATGATAGATAAAATTGAACACGGTATTACATCCAACTTTGTAATAAAATAAAATAGGATTTTTTGAGATGTTTTAATAGGGAGTGAATGAAGGGCAGGCAATTCTTGTGGAGAATAATTACTCTGGTACTTGTCATATTCTCTCTTTATTATTTTTTTTTTTTTAAGAAACAACCATGATCTCATATATGATTAACTGTGGAGAGTTTTTGGGTGACCTTTACTATGTTCAAATGGAAGATTTCTAGACATTTAATTCACTTAAAAAAGGATTTTAGGGGGGAGCCCATTTAAAGCCGGTTTAGACTTAAGTAGGTTCGTAGCCCGTTTAAGGTAGCTCGATTAAAGCCCGACACTGATTGACCCGATCATAAACTGTACCATGCCCCCCAAACCTAGGCTTATTTAAGTAAATGAGCATTCATGGTGCAATGATTTTACACCACTAACCCAGTTAGGCCAAATCGATTGACACCCACCATACCAATACTCTCATTATAGCTTTGAGATGAAAAAATGATTTTTATGGGGTAATGTGCCCTTTACATCTAGAACCCACGACAGACCCACGTTGCTACTATCTGTTCTTATTCTCCGGACCCTAACACTAGCAGTAACCCTTTATCTATTTTCTATCCGTAAATGACACCGACTTACATAAAAAATTGTGAAAAAGTCTTACTGAGTAGGCTCTGACCATAATTTATTCCCAGAATTTTTCTATTTGAATTCAGGTTGATGACAAAGATTAATATTAAAAATAGACAAAAAGTCTTGATGACTTTATAAATTAATCCGAAATTGTCAATTTGATTCCCTTGGATGACATGATATATATTTTCTATCCTAAAAAGACAAAGACTTATATAAAGAAAATATATATTTTTTAAAAGTCTTTTTAAATATATATTTGGATTTTGGCGTGCAAGACTGGAAGCAGCGGTAGGCGGTAAATCTAATGTACGAGTGCCTGAACTTTCTAATTCTATGAAAGAAAAAGGGTTCATGGCCAAACACAGCCTTAGGCTATAAAATAGGGTGAGCGGTCTCTGCTGCTCTCTCTGTGTCTTCCCTTTTGCTTATTGCATTGTAGTCTCTAATCTTTGCTTCCCACTCTCGATCTCATCGTTCATCCGACCTTGTGCTTTGTCCATGGCTGCCAATAAGATGAACACCTACAGAGGTGCCTCTTCTTCCTCCTCCCGTCGTTGGAATTATGATGTGTTTTTGAGTTTTTGTGGTCAAGACACTCGCAAGAACTTCACAGATCATCTCTATAAAGACTTGGTCCGGGATGGGATTCGCATCTTTAGAGACAACGAAGAGCTAAAAAGAGGAAGGGATATTTCTTCAGAATTGATGAAAGCTATCGAAGGTTCTAGGATTGCCATTATCGTCTTCTCCCAGAATTATGCTTCTTCCACCTGGTGCCTAAGTGAGCTGGTGAAAATCCTTGAATGCAGAAAAAATGGTCGAATGGAAGAGGTTCTGCCTGTTTTCTTCAAGGTGGATCCATCGGATGTCAGGAAACAGACTAACACTTATAAGAAGGCATTTAAAGGACACGAAGAGCGTTTCAAGAAGGAGATGGCAAAGGTGAAGAAGTGGAGGGATGCTCTCAAAAAAGCTGCAGATTTGGCTGGGTATGATCAAAGAAATTTTGCAAATGGGTAAGTCTCTCTTCACTTGTGTAGCAGCCTTCCATGTGAGAGCTTTCATTTGTATTGAACCCATATATAGTTATAAAGAGAGTGAGTGGATCAGTCCCAATCCCAGTCCTAGTCTCGTATGAGAATAGTTTTCATACAGTACTGATTCACAAAGATGGAATCCACCCAAGAAAAAACTTTTGTGCTGAATTCTATCTGTGTGGATCAGACCATTACGAGTGAGAATGGTTTTGATACAAAACCTGATCCACACTCAATTATAAGTACCAATATGGGTATTAGCTGACACCAAATTTTGATGTTAGTACAGATTGGTGGATTCAGGCATCCACTCGATCTGTATTGGGTGGCGGGTAACAAGACATTGGTACCATACTGATACTTAAAACCATGATTTAATTTATTTTTGAAAGAAATAATTTAATCCGGATAAAACTCTTTTAATAATACATAGGAATGCTATTCTACATATATATGTGAGTTTTGGATCCAAATTAACTGTGATAGATGAAAGGAAATTAGGATCTTGGCATGATGGAACCTAATTTCTATAGAAATTTTTGTTGAATTTTAAAATTGTTGTATATCGAAATTTTAATTGATTAGTGAGATTTTATAATGATAACTATATATACCATTGTAATAAAATTCAATGTTTAGTTGGTCAAGCTGATTGACCCACCACCCATAAGCCTTCTAATAGAATCTCGAAACCCATTTTTTGTCGAACTAGCTGACCAACAATTCCAGCTTTTAGAGCCCAGATTTTTTTTTATCAATTGAGAGAATAGGCACCCCCCCCCCCCAACCAAAACCCCTCCCGGTTCCCTGCCTTCTAGGGAAGCGGCTGAGAAAAGGATATTGGAATTGTGACTTGACAAATAAAAAGGTTGTTTTCTACAAGGTGGATCCATCTGATGATGGAGTAACACTTATGCAGAGGCATTTAAGGGATATGAAGAGCATTTTAAGGAGGAGATGAGGGAATTTCAAGGGACAGTTGAGTTGGTAAGGGATCTTCGCCTCAGGAATTGTGTGGTTCTCAGTTTGACTCCTCCTATCTCTTTGGGGTCACTCGCACGGGGTGTTTAGTGCTCTCACTGCTTTCAGTAAAAGTTAAATGATTGGTATAAGTCTGTGGGACTAGTCAAGCCAAAGACTTGGATATCCATCATTAAAAAAAAAAAACACATAAAAGTTTTTTTCCAAAATTCAAGGGTTGATTATAAGCTCAAAAAAAAAAAAAAAAAAGGATTGAGCATTGGGAGAAAAACCTTGTGGCCATAATTTGGATATGCCAAATCAACCCTCCATATAGATGAAAACTCCCATCTATTGTAATCAGCATGGTCTGAGTTAAACCAAAATACTTTTCCAATATTACTAATACCTTAACTAAGCGTAGTCAAATTTAAATAATGCTTCCTTATGGTTGCAACCTTATTGATTTAGTAGTTAAAGTTTTATTGTGCATTTTTTTTATTTCTTTGTTTGTATCAAAATGGCCAGGCATGAGGCGGAGCTTATAAAGAAAATTGTTGATAAAGTGTTGAGTATAGTGAACCAAACATGCTTGCATGTTGCAGAACATCCAATTGGGTTAGACTCCCACATTGAGCGCATAGGTGTTTTACTAAATGATGGCGAATTGAATGTTGTTCGCATCATAGGGATATATGGCCCTGGTGGAATAGGTAAGACAACTATAGCAAAAGCTCTTTTTAATGACATGTTTAAAAATTTTGAAGGTAGCAGCTTTCTTGCTAATGTTAGAGAGGTTTCAAGTCAACATAACGGAGTAGCTTTCTTACAAGAACAACTTCTCTCTGATGTCTTCAAGAGAAAGGTCGAAGACATATACAATGAGGACCAAGGAATCATTATTATCAAAAAGCATCTGTACTGTAAAAGAGTTCTTATTGTTCTTGATGATGTGGAGAAAATGGAACAATTTTGTAAATTGGTTGGAAGGCATGGTTGGCTTTGTCCGGGAAGTCGAATCATCGTAACAACTAGAGACAAACATTTGCTAGATAAGCTGGAGGTGGATGAAAAATATTTGGTCGAGACAATGAATCAATATGAATCCCTTGAACTTTTCAGTCACCACGCCTTTCAACAAAATCATCCATTAGAAAACTATGAGCAGCTCTCAAATGATGTAATACTTTATGCAGGTGGCCTTCCATTAGCTCTTAAGGTTTTGGGTTCTCATCTATGGAAAAAAAGTCAAGTTGAGTGGAAAAATGAATTGAAGAAATTAAGAAAGATACCCAATGGTCAGATTTTGGAAAAACTTGAAATAAGTTACAACGGGTTAGATGATTTCGACAAGACCATATTCCTTGATATATCATGTTTTTTCATTGGAAAGAACAAAAGTGTTGTCATTACAATTCTAGATGCTTGTGATGCGGGCGGAGAAGCTGGAATTAAACTTCTCATAGAGAGGTCTCTGATAACAATTGATGAAGATAACTTGTTACGTATGCATGATTTGATTCGAGATATGGGAAGGGAGATTGTTCGTAAACAATCTCCTAGGAAGCCTGGAGGTCGTAGTAGATTGTGGGACAACGATGATGTCATTGATGTATTAGCAAACCTCACTGTAAGTATTACTGATACAAATTAATTAAGCTATTATTGCAAATAGATATGGAAATTGTTGATATTTTCATTTAGGACCCACACACACACACATATTGTCATCACCCTTAACATTCTACTTTCTAGCATTTTCCTCATCTTATTAATTTCTCTCTTTTATCAGGGAACTGATGCAGTTGAAGGCCTTCAATTAAAATTGAACCGGTATGAACATACAGGGACAGACCGGTTGTCCATCGCTGGATTTTCTAAGATGCCTAATCTAAGAATACTAGAAGTTGATATGAAATGGGCCACCACCGAAATAGATTTGAAACCTTCTTGCGAGGAATGTTTCAGATACTTAGTTTGGGTTAGTTGGATGCAATTCCCTTTCAAATATATACCAAATAATTTTAATATGGGAAACCTTGTCATTCTTGACATGCAATATAGCGAACTCGAAGAAGTTTGGAAGGGAACCAAGGTACGTCACAATTTCGTTGAGTTTTCCTATATGTGTTTTGACTTCTTTTTTTTTTTTTTTCAATCATATGTAATTTGTGAAAACTCTTTTTTTCCGTTTTCTTCTAGTATCTCACAAAGTTGAAGGAACTCAATCTTACTCGTTCAAGTCACCTAATCCGTACACCGGACTTCTCAGGGCTCCCGAATCTTGAGATACTACTCCTCGTTGACTGTCTTAGCTTGAAAGAAATCCATGAAAGTATTGCTCGACTTACGAAACTTGTAAGGTTGGATCTAAGTCATTGCAACCGTTATGAGAATCTTTCGATCAGTGGTATTTGTAAATTATTGTCATTACTAGAAACACTTAATGTTTCTAATTGGCAAGTATTTGAAAATTCTCCAAAGGGAATGGGGAACTTCAAGGAACTTATTCTAAAAGATTGCAATGTAAGAGATGGTGATATACCTGATGAGTTTTGGATGTTACACTCTTTGGAGTCATTGAATCTAAGTAGAAACTGCTTTCAGAGCCTTTCTTTTAACATTGGCCAGCTTTCAAATCTCCAAACTCTGGATGTGAGGGATTGCGAGAGACTCAAATCACTACCAATGCTTCCGTCAAGTTTGCGTTCTCTTTATGCATCAAATTGCCAGGAGTTGAAAATGTTACCAAATTTGTCAAACTTGAAGCACCTAGCGATGCTCCATCTTTCAGAGTGTGAAAGGCTGACTGAAATTGAGGGCTTAGATGATTTGATATCTGCAGAAAGTATAAATTTAGAGGGTTGCAGCAGTTTGGAAAGTTTTATCGAGAAGAGAATCTTTCAGGTATCTCTCTCTCTCTCTAAAAAATAAAATAAATAAAATAAAAAAATGATTTTTATAAATGACATAACATATGATTTGATTGATTCCATGGACAGGACATATCTAAAGACATTGGTAGCAATCGTAATGTGGTCTGTGACATCGTCTTTGAAGGGAACGAGGTTCCGGAGTGGTTTGGGTTTCAAAGTGATCAGTGGTCGGAGGATTCATTATCTTGTGAAGTTCCTAACATGGTGGAGATTCAAGGCTTGATTATATGCTTTGTTTGTAAGGACCTCTCAGTGGAAAATGTCCATAGCGTATTAAAAGTATCGGCTGCAAGGGTTGTAGTTGATAATAAATCAAAGAACTTTAAATGGAGCCGCACACGTGAAATTCAATTTTCCATTTTAAAAAGGACAACTTGGGTGATCAAGATACCAAATTGTGTTGGACTCACAGCCTATCCAACTCAAGCAATTGTGGAATTTTCTTCCTCCAGAAAAGTTTTGCCGAAATCATTTGTTGAATGTGGGGATAATATACAAGTTTCCATTTTTCTTTCAAACAATGTGTTTGTGAGGGAAATTGGGGTCCATTTCTTCTAAGCGGCGTCACAACATGAGAATTGAATGTCCATTTCTTCGATGTTTTCTTCAGATTGCCTAGTAAACATGAGAGAATAGTTCTTTCCAGTGAAGAGGAACTTGGATGTACTTCTTTCTTCTCTTGCTACAACCAAAGAAGCCCACAACTTATTCTCAATGTCCCTCTTGGTAGAGATGATCAAAGAAGATGGTGTGAGGAGATTGAGGCCTTGCAACCGAAGCACAACACAATTCCTAGCAGAGATAGAAGCCCTTGATCTCTCTTCTTCTGGGGTTTATTTTATCCTATCAATTTTTCTTTCATCTCTCTATTTTTGCTGTTCTTCTGTTAATGAAATTTCATTGTTAATCCTTGTCAATATGAATCCTCTTCTTTTTCTTGAGATAAGTTTTTGCAGTGTCTTGGTAAGAAACTTTTTATTATTCATTGCTTTCTTGGAATTTTCTATTATTGGGTTGTGGTGCTCCATTGTCCATTTCCAATATCATATTTGGATGGAAAGTGTTACCGTACATCTTGGAAGAACTCAACCCCATAAACCGACTTACAAGGTGAGGGGACCCAAGATCATATCAACCTACATCAATTTCCATAGGAAACCGAGGTGGGATCAGTCCCTATAAGATGATATGTGATTGTAATAGAAATGGAGGGCGTATTTTTCGATTTGAATACTAAGGGCTCACATGATTAATGAGTAGAGAGTAAAAAATTTAAAGAGAATGTGTCAATCCTTGTAAGGGGTAATATACCATCTGCAATGTCTCTTTTCTTTTCTTATATTTTATATCTTAAATAGCATCTTGTGCAGTACAATATAGAGAAATCCTAACCCCCGAAATTAAAGTACAAAATTACCACTAGAATAAATTGACTCCCAAAAATTTTGGTCGGGAGAGCTCGATCTGGGGAAAACATCCTCTGCCACGAGTGTGGCGGTGGGGCTAGCATTGGATGGCTGAAAGGACATAGGGGTATGTGTCAATGTCTTCTCAACCATCCGATGCTCGCCACACCACCGCAATCACGGCAGACAATAATCACTCGCCCCTCTACACCCCTAGGCAGTGGGGGTGGCCGCCCCCTTACTACTATGTCTTGTTTACTAGTAACCGAAACTACTGTTATTGGAAAGAATCATCAATACTATTGAGATTATGACTTCATCAATAACACTATACAGATGTAACTATCAGTAAAAGTCACAATAGAAAATGGTTGGGGTGGCCATGAAACTAACATGTGGTCAATCAAAGGGATATCCTGAAAAATATTATATTGGCCATAACCATTTACTATAAACATAAAACAAGCTAGCTCGTCTCTTCCATGTTTTATTTTCTCTTTTCTTAACCTTGCTACATTAGAGTAACTATTGTTTATGTGGTATACGTCTCCTTCCCCTTTATTCTCTTTCCTCTCTTCAACCCTCTTTGTCTAACACGACCCTTTTCTAAGCCTATGAATTCTTATTTTCATCCATACAGATAATTTCAGTCAGTTACAGAATTCTTAATCCATCCTCCTTCATAGAATCTACTGAAGGAATTCATCTAACCTATTAGAAATTCTCTCTCTTGATTTAGCACAACTCTATAATGTCTCAAACCAAGTGAAGCGAGTGTAATGTCTACTAGAGAGACCTACAAGGTTGTTTCATCTTTGAGGCCAATTCATACTAACCAAACATGAGGATGAGTGTCAATCAATCGGGCCAAGTCAAGTTGGTTTTGGTCGAATCTAATCGGCCTTGTCCATTTTAGGGCCTCACATCATGATGAGCCCATGTAAGCAATTGGACCCCATATGTTAGGCATAGTGCTATTTATAAATGACTGATCGAGTATCTACCCTTAATCAGACTATCAATAATTGGGTTAGACAGACCTTTAACTAGGGGTGTCAACCGGTCGGGCCGGTTCGGTTTCGGTCGGGCTTAATCGGGCTTGAAGACCTTCAAAGGCTACACCGTGTCCGCCCATTTAACTAATCGGGCTTAGTTATTGAGGGCATGGTACACTTTATATTCGGTCGGTCGGTCTCGGTCTATAATCGGGCTACCTTAATCGGGCTTTAATCGGGCCTTAACCGGGCTACGGACATGTTTAATGTTAAACGGGCTTTAACCGGTTTTTAAACGGGCCCTCTTTGAAATGTATTATTATATTCCGGCTCACTCATGCAAGGCCAAAAAAATGACAATAAATCAATAAATGATACCAAATATAACCATTATTTAAAATGTGAACATGTCTTTACTTTTTAGTTTTTATTCTTTAATTTGGGGGGTAAAATAGGTATTTTACAATCATTAAAGGGTCGGGCTAAGTCGGTGCACAATAGGCCGGTCTCGGTCGGGCGTTATTCGATCGGTCTCGGTCGGGCGCCCGACGGTCCAAGTAGCAAAACCGAGACCGACCATTTATAAACGGGTTGGGCTCAAGCCCGACACGTTTAATAAACGGTTCGGGCCTGGCCGGTCTATAAACGGTAGGTCCCGATCGATTTAATCGGGTCGGGCCACTAATTGACACCCCTACCTTTAACGATGAATTGACATTTTATCTCCACATGAGCTTTAATCATACCACAAACAGGCTTTAATGAGGCTATAAATGGAAAGTGAGGAGACAGCAAGGGAGGAGTGGAGTGCTGTGGGGTCGCAGAGAGAGAGAGAGAGAGGGAAAAGATCCTGATTGATTTCTCTTTATAATAAACCTTTAAAATTTCAAGGGCGGATGAGTAGTAGTGGTGGGGACAAAGAGGGTGAGGGTGAGGGTGACTGCCCATGTTACTTTAATTATGATTGATTCCTCTTTATATTTATATATATATATATATATATATGTTGACATATTTTGAAAATCTTACACCACTCAAGAACCTAACCCACGCTACTTTAGTGTCATTCTGCATTGTACGATAAATAGGGGTGTCAACTAGCTAGGTCGCGCTTGATTATTTGGAAGTCTTGCACCGTGAATGTTCATTTAAGTAAATAGACCTATTTTTGAGAGGGGTATGACTGTTTATAATTGGGTTGCCAGGCTTCTTTAAATGGGCCTTAATTGAGCTACATGCCTATTTAAGTTTAAATAGATTTTAAATGTGGTTATCCTTAAATTCTTTTCTTAGGTGAATTGAAGGCCTAGAAATATGTGACCAAATCTTTAATAAAGAAAAGAAATGATATGAGATTATGGTTCTTAAAAAAAATAAAAATATATGATCATGACAACTTACAAAACAAATCTTAATTAAATTAAATCTTATTTCAAAGCAAAGGGTAAGAAAGCTTAATTAATTTCTTGCTAGCAGTGACAATTTTTTTTTTTTAATTCAAACGATCATTTATCAGGAAAAAAAAAAAGGGGGGGGTCAAACTACAATGAGTCAGTTCAAGCTGAGCATATAAGCCTGTTGGTTTGATCAAAACCCAATAGACTTGTTACCTATATCATGAATATCCATTTAATAAACGTGTTGGGTTCGTCTAACCTACTGATGCGAGGTCAAAATTGACACCCCTAACGATAAGTGGGTAGGGTTCAAGACGAGGGGACCCATCTCCTCCACTCATCAACGAAAAAGGTTGATTCCACTATGAAGTTAAAAAACAAGGAGACAATACAGTCAAAAGAAAAAGTTGACTATGATGGTGTTTTCAGTTTTCCAGATGGTGGACATCTCTCTCTCTCTCTCTCTTTTGGTAGTAGAAAATCAAAATCGAGTTCAATCTGATCGACGTTATTGTGCTTTGTCCACTCCATACGGCTGGTGGCGAGATGAGCTACGGAGACGGAGGCGGAGGAGGAGGAGCCTCTTTTTCTTCCCGTCGTCCATGGAAGTATGATGTGTTCTTGAGTTTTTGCGGTCAAGACACTCGCACCAGTTTCACGGATTTACTGTTTAACTGGTTGGATCGGGATGGGATTGGCACTTTTAGAGACAACGATGGGCTAAACAAAGGAGATGATATCTCTTCAGGACTGATGGCAGCCATCCAAGGTTGTAGAATTGCCATTATCGTCTTCTCTCAGAATTATGCTTCTTCCCTCTGGTGTCTTAGTGAGCTGGAGAAGAGACTAGATTGCAAAAACAGATGGTCGAATTGAAAAGGTTATGCCAGTTTTCTATAAGGTGGATCCATCGGATGTCAGGCATCAGAGTAATAATTATGCCAAGGCATTTAAGAAACACGAAAAACGTTTCAAGGAGAAAGTGAAGACTTGGAAGGCTGCTCTCACAGAAGCTTCCAATATATCAGGGTGGGATCAATTAAATATTGCAGATGGGTAAAGCCTTTGCCTTAAACAAATCCTTTAATTAGTACATTATCATTGCTAGAATATAGTATATTAGTTGAGTTCTATCTACCGAGTTTATAGCGCTAGGGGGGATCCAAGGGCTAGGGCCCTCGGACACGCAGCCCAGGGCACTTTTAGCCCTTGGATTTGCATTATAAGGCGTGTAACACTACAGACGATCTGGTTCGGGTTAGACTGGTTATAAAATTGGGATCGAACTGGATTGCTCTACCTTGGGTCGTATCAGGGGATCGGTATTGGATCAATCAAGACTCAAGATGGGTATTAGTTCATGTTACCTTATAGTTGCAGCCTTATTGAATTAGCAACTAAAGTTTTATTGTGTTTTAAAAAAAAAAAACACACTCACACACACTAAAGTCTTATTGCATTTTTTATTTCATTGCTTGTATCAATGGCTAGGCATGAGGCGGAGCTTATGAAGAAAATTGTTGATGAAGTGTTGAAAATAGTGAATCAGACATGCTTGCAAGTTGCAGAACATCCAATTGGGTTAAACTCCTACATTGAGCCCATAAGTCATCTGCTAAATGATGGTGGATTGAATGTTGTTCGCATCGTAGGGATATATGGCCCAGGTGGAATAGGTAAGACAACTATTGCAAATGCCATTTTTAACGACATGTTTAGGAATTTTGAAGGTAGCAGCTTTCTTGCTAATGTTAGAGAGGTTTCAAGTGAATATAACGGAGTAGCTCTCTTACAAAAACAACTTCTCTCTTATGTCTAAAAGAGAAAAGTCGAAGACATACACAATGAGGACCAAGGAATCATTATTATCAAAGAACGTCTGTATTGTAAAAGAGTTCTTATTGTTCTTGATGATGTGGATAAAATGGAACAATTCTATAAATTGGTTGGAAGGCATGGTTGGTTTTTTCCGGGAAGTCAAATCATCCTAGCAACTAGAGACAAGCATTTGCTAGATAAGCTAGAGGCAGATAGAATACATATGGTCGAGACAATGAATCAATATGAATCTCTTCAACTTTTCAGTCGCCATGTCTTTCAACAAAACCATCCATTGGAAGGCTATGAACAACTCTCAAATGAAGTAATACAATATGCTAGGGGGCTTCCATTAGCTCTTAAGGTTTTGGGTTCTCATCTATGCAAAAAGATTCAAGTTGAGTGGAAAAATGAATTGAAAAAATTAAGTAAAATACCCAATGATCAGATTTTAGAAAAACTTGCAATAAGTTATAACGAATTAGATGCTTTCGAGCGGACCATATTCCTTCATATATCATGCTTTTTCATTGGATAAGACAAAAGTATTGTAATTCCAATTCTAGATGCTTGTGGTTTGGGTGGAGAAGCTGGGATTAAACTTCTCACAGAGAAGTCTCTGGTAACAATTGATGAAAATAATAGGGTATGTATGCATGATTTGATTCGTGACATGAGAAGGGAAATTGTTCGCAAACAGTCTCCTGAGAAGCCCGGAGGACATTGTAGATTGTGGAATAATGATTATGCCATTGATGTATTAACAAACCTCACTGTAAGTATTAGTAATACAAATTAAGCTATTAACATAATTGTTAACAAATAGATATGCAAATTATCAATGTATTTATTTAGGATTCATGCACATTTCTTTTATAACATTTTCCCCTTCTTATTAATTTTTCTCCTTTATTAGGGAACTGATGCAGTTCAAGGTATTTGATTAAACTTGCAAAAACATAGAGGGAAAGACCAGTTGACGACTGCAGGATTTTCTAAAATGCCTAATCTTAAATTACTCAAAGTTGATGGTGGATTGGACACCCTCAAGATAGATGTGGAACCTTCTCATCAAAAGTGTTTCAGATACTTAGTTTGGGTTAGTTGGATCAAATTCCCTTTCGATTATATACCAAAGAATTTTGAAATGGGGAACCTTGCTATTCTTGACATGCCAATGAGCAATCTCAAAGAAGTTTGGAAGGGAACTAAGGTATGTCACAATTTTGTTGAGTTTTCGTATCTGTTTTGAATTTTATTAATCATATGTAATTTTTTAAAAGTAATTTTTTATCTTTTTTTTTCTTCTAGTGTCTCGAAAAGTTAAAGGAGCTCAGTCTTATTAATTCTATCTACCTAACCTGTACACCGGATTTTTCAATGCTCCCGAATCTTGAGAAACTGATTCTTAGTGGTTGTATAAGTTTGGTTGAAGTCCATGAAAGTATTGGACGACTTCAAAAACTTGTCAAGCTGGATCTAAGTCGATGCCACGGTCTCAAGAATCTTCCGATCAATGGTAAAAGTAAATTGGCGTCGCTTGAAACACTTGATATTACTCATTGCCAAGAACTTAACAAATTGCCAAAGCAAATGAGGGACTTGATTTCATCTAATGGTTTATGTTCCTTAAAGGAAGTATTTTTGGAAGGTTGCAGTCTTACAAATGATGATATACCTGATGAGTTTTGGATGTTATACTCTTTGGAGTCATTGAATCTATCTTGGAACTATTTTGAGAGCCTTCCATCTGGCATTGGCTAGCTTTCAAAACTTCAAACTTTGGATGCGAGTACTCGTGGAAGACTCAAATCATTCTCAATGCTTCCATCAAGTTTGTGTTCTATTGATGCATCAAAGTGCTAGGAGTTGTAAAGATTACCAAATTTGTCAAACTTGAGACACCTAACGATGCTCTGTCTTTCATGGTGTAAAATGCTTACTGAAATTGAGGGCTTAGAGGGTTTGATATCTGCAGAAAGCATAGAATTAGTCAAGTGTGTCAATTTGAAAACTTGTGAGAAGAAAATATTTCAGGTCCCCTTCTCTCTATCTCTCTCTTCATTTTTTTTTTTTTTTTAATAACATATGATTTGAATGGTTCCATGGACAGGACATATCTGAAGACATTGGCACTCGTGACATCGTCTGTGACATCTTCATTAATGGGGAAGAGATTCCGGATGAGTGGTTTGGGTTTCAAAGTGAGGAGGGGTCAAAGGATTCATTATCTTGTCAGGTTCCTCTCATCCTCAGCTTCCTAATATGGGGGGGATTCAAGGTTTGATCATATGCTTAGTGTTTATTGAGGTCAGAAATCGATTTTTTCCATCGTTTATGTGGCCGGTAAAGGTTGTAGTTGATAATAAATCAAAGAATTTTACATGGAGCCGCACCCTTCGAATTCCAATTTGCAGTGAAGAAAGTACTTCTTGGGTAATCAACATGAGAATGAGAATGTATTGAAGGAGAATTCTCAAGCATCATCCCCGGAAAATTCCCACCCAGCATCCCAAAGCATGCATCAATGTTTTGGATTCCTGGGATCGTTTGGGAAACTTTTGCAATATTTTGGATAGCTTTCGAGATATTTGCAACTTGCAAGATCCATCAGGTGATCCACATCCATATCTGTCTCTCTCTCTTTTATAATTTTATATTTTTCTCTCCTCATTAAACATGTGAGTCTCACTATATATGTATTCCATCCTTTCTTCAAACTTAGCCCGCTTTATTCTTACATTTTGATTTTGTATTTCTAATTTCTTACCCTTTTCTATCACAGTACCCCACCTTTCTTCCTCGACAACAAATTCACCTCCTCCAATTTGAAATTGATATTGATGGACATGACATGAGAATCTGGTGCATAATTGTTAATTGCCATGTACAGGATGAATGGTAGCATACCAGAGGAAGCAAAAGGTGTAAAAGCAGCAAAAGCTTTGGGTCTACATTGAACAATATATTTCTATCTGATTGCGGAGGCCTGATAGATCATCTGAATCAACCGAACTTCAGCGCATAGAGCCATGGAGGATGGCTTTCATTTTCTTTGTCAAGAAAAATCTTTTCTATGCTATTCTTCTTATTCCGGTTGTGCTTTTAGTAATCTTCTTTTTTTCTTTATGGGAGAGGGATAGGTATGCCGCCGATATCAAGTATGCTAGCGGATAGCACCAATAGGAACACATGATGGAGTATCATTCAGGAAGGATATGGGGGTCATTTCAGAAAAAGGGAAGAGAGAGATAAACACAATGGGTGCTAGCATACTTGATATCGGCGGCATACCCAACATTTTCCCTTTCCTTATTTTTTTATTTTGGGAAAAGGATAGGTATGCTAGCAAGTCACTTAGGAATTAGGTATGCTAGCATTTATTGACCCTTAGATGAAACATAATTGATCTCATTTGTTTGTTTATGTTGTCTTACCTAAGTTGCCCACCACTGCCGCTCTATGGTTCCTCTTCTTCTCCCTCTCCCTCTCTATCTCTGACTCCGACTCCGACTCCAGCTCCCATTGGCTATAAATCTTAGATAGTTTTAAGGAATGTGAATTCAGGTATGCATAACAAGGAAAGCTTTCTGCAATGAACAAGAAGCCGCTCTTGGGTGAAGGAGATGACCCATGGCTCCTGGAGTCTTTATTCCCAGATTAGGTCAAATAAAGGTCTAAATTTCATATCCATGGCTGATTTTCTGGAGGGGTTGATTTAGAATCAAAGAGGAAATTGCAAGTTAAAAAGATGATGAAAGAAGGTTTGAAAATGGAAAAGTAGATTGAGGTTAAATAAAGGTCTAAATTTCATATCAATGTCTGTTTCTAGAAGGATTGATTTAGAATCAAAGAGGGAATTGCTAGTTAAAAAGGTGATGAAGGAAGGTTTGAAAACGGAAAAGCAGATTGTAGGTGGGTGAGAATAGAGAAATAAAAAAAGCCATCTGAACCGATCCACTTCCTCCTCTATAAAAATTCAAAGCTTAAGAAAGAGAAAAAACCCATTTGATGGAAAATCAAAGTGTTCCTATATGGCTCTTTCACATTTTCCCCATCATCCATTTTGGGCTACCAACGATATCAGGGATGAAGACAAGAGAAAAAAAACGATAGGTGTGATCTGGATGAAAGGGTTGTGGGGAGAAACTTGCTTGATGAGAGAGAGAGAGAGAGAGAGAGAGAGAGCAGCAATGGGAGAGCAGCAATGGGTAGGGATCAAGATGAAGTGCTATGGGGAGAAGAAGGCACGGTCAAGAAACCAGAGGTCCCTAAGACTCCGACAACTCAAGATAGTTGCAAGGGTAAAGAAAAGGTATAGCAGAGGTGGAGTAAAAGTTTGGATTTTTTCCCTTCATCCAACGGTTTTATTTAAGATGATTAAATACTATGGTTAAAACCTTGCTAGCATACTTTATTCCTATGTAACCCGCTAACATACCTATCCCTCTCCCATTTATATTTTTAATTGTGAGGAAATGGGTTGCAAATGTTTGTTGAAGGATCTTTTCTTCAACATGAGAACAATTGCTTCCTGTGAGGAGGAACTTGGAAATAATCCTTTTGGAAAAATCTCAAGGGATTTTTTGAAAGGCAATATATTTAAGAGCTTATTGTTGTGATATACCCCATTTGGTCTGAGTGCTATATTACCATTTTTTTTATGACTTGCTAGTTAATTTAGTGAACTTGCCAGTGTGGCTAAGGGATTTCTAGCTTCCCCAACTATCCTCCTGATTATTGATAAACTGATTATTTTCTTAGAAAAAAGAAACCTGCCAATGTGGCATAGGGAACAATACAAACACTATTTTCAGTGGTTTGTGAAAAGAGACTCCAAATTGTCTGCAGCGAACGGTGAAGTGCAATGAACATCCAATTGTTGGGAGGGCCCAACCATTCACCAACCATTGGATACTCACTGCACCTCACTGCCTCACTGCGATGATTTGAGACGTGAAAAGATGCCTCTACTCCCCTAAAAACCAGGCCTGTATTTGGGCGTTCCCTACGCCAAACCAACAGGGTTATTCCTCCATTTTTTTTTAATCCAAAACCAGGTTTGAGTTATATTCCTGCTACAGAGAAAGGCAAACTGGTCTAGGTTATGGAGGAAAAGCATAATCAAAGTTTTGGATTTTTTTAATCCTTCTTCTATTTTATCGAAATCGATTAAAGTTATATTGTCCCTGACCCATAAATGTGAGATCTGATTATTCTTACATCTTGACACGCTATAATAAACGAAGAAAAGAGAAGGAACCAAAATTTTTATATTAATGGACTAGATTTTAGGTTTCTAATTTTTGTTCCCTATTCAGTTGAATTATCTCACTCTTCCTCCAAAAAAAAATTCTCCCAACAGAAACACAACACCCCCCCCCCCCCAAAAAAAAAAAATTGAAAATCGATATTAATGGACAACCTTAGAATCTGATGCAAAGCTATTGCCAGGTATAAGAAGGATGGTGTCCTACCTAAGGAAGCAGAGGCATAAGGTATTGTAGAAGGTGTAGGAAGAGCAAAACCTTTGAATCTACATTGAGGAATATATTCCTATGCGATTCTTCTAATTTCATTTGTTCGTTTGGTAGTCATTTTTTTTCAAAGAAATGGATTGCAAACTTTCTGTCATTATTGGATGTTTTCTCTAGATTGCCGAATAAGCATGAGAGAATAATTGTTTCCCATAAGCATCATATTGCCATTTTTTTATGACTCTTAGTGGTTTTTTTTTTCCCAAGACAAAAAAAAAGAGGCCAATACAAAGACCCTAGCACACAAAGTGGGAAGGACAAAAGGACCAAATCCCTAGTAACCCAACATCACAACCAAAATCAACACAAGTAAAACTGATAAAACTGATCGTCCCACAACCGTCGCAAAGGATTGTCTGACAGTAGGTTTTTTGAGTTTCCTAGGGGGATCCTTGGAATAACTCAAGAGGATCCATATGCCGCATCTCCCCTATCAAAGATGCCACCTCCACTCCCAAAGGAGTTTCAATAACAACACTGACAGGGTTGAGTAGCAGCTCCCCAAAAAAACACGGGTCTGATAACTAGCGCACCGCCCCCAAAATCCATAACCCCACAGGCCGCCTCCACCAGACGTGACTTCATGTCTCCAAACACCAAAGGGTTCCCCGAGGGGAGACCCCAACCGCTCCTTCACATCAAAAAATAAAAAAATAAAAATAAAAATAAAATAAAATATGGTTCATAAAATTGATTGAAAAAAACAAGGGTAAATCTGTATCCAGTTTGATCCCAACTGAACCAGATCAATATGGGTTGAGACAGATCCCAAGGTTTAAAATTTTGGTACATGATCACCTAGCATGAGATGAGATGGGATGCGATTGTGGGGTGTGGATCTAAATTTGCCTTGTAGGTAACTTGAAGATATATTTTCCATCAACTATCAGACTAGCAACATCAACTTTACTCGGAAATCAACCCAATGGCCATTTCTTTAAAACATATTCTAGGAGCACGCATAAACAAGCTGATGACCTCCTAATCAAAATTTTCATTACCTTTTGTTTTGTCAAAGGCATCAAAACTCGTATAAATTCTTTATTATGCGTTGCACAGTGTAATGCAAATCCAAGGACTGAGAATACCTTTGAAAAAAAAAAAAATCAATAAATCAATTGAATAACGAAAAGGGATCCCAAATCGAGGCAAAAAAATAAGAAGGGGGAATGACTTCTGTTTTTTCAGTCATCATAGTTGGGGAGGATATTAGGTAAAGAGTTAGAGCAGCATCCATACCTTATTAAGCTAACCAAATAATTAAAAAAGAAAAAACGATAAAAGGAACCGCAGCTTCTTGCCTCCCTGAGGCACCCTTCCACACCTATTGCTTGGCTCTTTTCCCATTAGGATTCTTACTGATTGCACCACAGTGGGTTGGTAGCTCCTTCCATTCTCATCTCTGGTTCTAGTTCTTTTCAATAAATTGATGCTATCTAAAAAAATATAATAATAATAATAATAATAATAATAATAATAATAATAATAAATAAAGATAATCTACCTTAGTGGTTATTTATAATTTGAAAAATGCAACTAGGGTTGGCATGTGGAAAAAGGGGGGGGGGGGAATTGTAAGTAACCTGATTGTCATATAAAACGAAGGTCATATTATAAAAATAGATATCTCTATTAGGATTACAATTAGGAAATTTAATACAGGATCTATCTAGTGTGTGGTGGATACAAAATTTTACCACATGGTCAATTCGAAGATATTAACTAGCAAGTTAATTACGTTTGTACTTGTATGATAATGATTTGTCTTTTACATCTTTATCATTAAGATTCCTAATCACATAATTAAGTTACAACATGTATTTATCAAAAAAAAATTAAGTTCAACATATAGATCATACCGTTACCCTCATTACAGCTTTGGCATAGGGTGGGATTCATATTTTTTTTTATCTGAAAAATGGTTTTTGTGAGATAATGTGCCCTCTACATCTAGATTTCACGACCGATGTTGTTACTCTCTTCTTATTCTCCAAACCCTAACACTAGCACTAACCCTAACTTGACCTCGGCACAATATAACCAATGGTTGGACTTCAACAACACAGTATATATTTTCTATCCTTAAATGATACCGAATCACACAAGAAACATATTGGGAAAAAGCCTTACCAACTCTAATTTATTCCCAAAAAATTTCTATTTGAATTCAGATGGATGACAAAGATTAATATTAAAAACAGACAAAAAGTCTTGATGACTTTATAAATTAATCCGAAATTGTCAATTTGATTCCCTTGGATGACATAATATATATTTTCTATCCTAAAGAAACAAAGACTTACATGAAAAAATATATTTTTTTTTAAAGTCTTTTTAAATATATATTTGAATTTTGGCGTGGAAGGCTGGTAATCTATGAGTGCATGGATTGTCTAATTCTATAAAAGAAAAAGGGTTCTCAAGATGGATCTAGATCCTCCGTAGTGCGGGGTTGCGTTATACATCATGTAGCGCGAAACGATAGAGTGACACATGGAAGTTCCATGATCGTGTGGTCCAATCCATTACTGTCTTAATTAGAAAACAATATACATATGCAAATAATGATGGAAGTAGAGGGGTTGGACCGATAGGTGCATATAATATACTATCATCTTGTTGAGCAAGCAGTTGTAATTTGGGGGTTTTTCGTCGCTATTTAGGTGTAACTTCTCTTCTACATAATGAAACTTCTTCTTTTTCTCTCGAGAACGTAACACACTACATCGGTATGTGAACCTCATTAAATCTTTATGTATTGTGTGAATCTGTATTTATTAATTTTCGTATTAATTAGTGGTTGCTACAACAAGAAGATTTCACCAAAATGGACCTGGATCAAAACTGGATCCGGTAAAAGGGATACTGGGCTCTTTTTCTCTCCTCATCTTCATCCTCACCCTCTATGTGGCATGGGACAACTATCCAAATCTGCAAGTAACACTGCACCATCTAAGGCTCCGTTTGGTATCGTTTCTGTTCCAGAAATGCCGTTTCGTGTCAAAAACGAAAATTTCAGTTTCTGTGTCAAAATGCAGTTTTTAAATGAAAAAATGGTGTTTCAAAATTTCAGATTTTTATCGAGATTTTTTTTTTTTTTTTTTTTTGTAAAATGGAACGAAACTAGGAAGACGTCCAATCTCGTTTTTTCAGTTTTTTTTTTTCACTTTTTGTTCCAAAAAAATAGAAACGGACCATAAGTGCACCAAACAGAAGATTCAATTTTTTCGTTCTAATAGAACAAAAAAACTCCAAAAACCTTTTTTTAGAACGATACCAAACGGAGCCTAAGTATCGAAAAAGGTCTCGATCCGGTGAGTAGAGTCTAGAGTCTAGACCGCGAGATTCTCCAAATTTTTTTTATCTTTTATACAGTAATATTTTCCACTCAACCACGAAAGTCACGCGTTTTCATAGACTAACTGGGTTTTTTTCCAGACTTTTTAGAAGTGCAAGTCCCAGTAGTAGAAAATCAGAGTTCAATCTCATCTTGTGTTTCGTCCATATGGCTGCCGAGATGACCCATGGAGGAGCCTCTTCTTCATCCAGTCGGTGGAAATATGATGTGTTTTTGAGTTTTTGCGGTCAAGACACTCGCACTAACTACACCGATTTCCTTTTTAACTGGTTGGTTCGGGATGGGATTCACACCTTTAGAGACAACGAAGAGCTAAACAGAGGAGGGGATATTTCTTCAGAACTGATGGAAGCCATCCAAGCTTCTAGGATTGCCATTATCGTCTACTCCCAGAATTATGCCTCTTCCACCTGGTGCCTTGGTGAGTTGGACAAGATCATGGAGTGCAAAAATGATGGCTGGATAGAAACGGTTATACCTGTTTTTTACAAGGTGGATCCATCGGATGTTAGACATCAACGTAACACTTATGCCAAGGCATTTAAGACACATGAAAAGCGTTTCAAGAAAAAGGTAGGAAAGGTCAAGGCTTGGAGGGCTGCTCTCACAGATGCTGCGAATTTGGCGGGGTGGGATCAAACAAATGTTGCAGATGGGTAAGTCATAAATCAAATCCTTAATAGTATACTATGTTTATTACTTTATTAATTTGGCTATAATATTACTTGATCAGTTCTATGCATAGAGAGAGAGAGAAGTTACCGAAGACGTCGGCGGCGAGTTCCCGGAAGCGAAAATGACGGCGACCTTGTTTCTCGCAGTGATCGAGGACCTTTGACATTAGATAATGGCAAAATGGTCGCGGTACGTGCAGAAAAATAGGAATGCAGAACGTTCGGAGCTTGGTGAATGTTCACGTAAGTGATATGATTGACACGTGTTAAATATGTTAATCCTACTAACAGAGTTGTAAACGGTTACAACTCTGTTTAATACTATTAATATTTAAATAAATAAATAATAAAAATCCCAATATAAGTGGACTCCTCCTTTCATTCCGCTTAGAACTCTCGATCCTCTCTTTCTCTCTCTCCTTGCTTCTTCTTCAAGGTTGTTCCTTCTTTCTTCTTCTTTTTTCACTACTCTCCAGTCTAGTTAAAGTTTTGTTTACCAATCTCTCATATGTTCAGTGCCTGAAAATATTTATGTTGATTTTTTTCTTATCTCATCATATTTTGAGAGAGAGAGAAAGAGATGATGATGATGGCGGCTGTAGAAAGAAGGAACAACGTTGAAGAAAAAGCAAGAAGAGAGAGAGAGAGAGAGAGAGAGAGAGAGAGAGAGATTGAGATTTCCCAACAAAATCGAAGGAGGAGTCCACTTATATTGGATTTTTATTATTTATTTATTTATTTATTTATATAAAAAAATATTAGACAAGTTAAGTAACCACATCCGTCATCTCTCCACCCTAAAAACTAGGAATCAGTTACAATATAAAAAACTAATAGATGGTTTAGATTAATCTAAACTTAAATGGACGGCTAATATTAAAAGAAAGTGAAAATAAGATTGCAATACGTACGTCCTGCTACCACTCGCCCTATATATATATATATATTTTGCTTTTTATGGGGTATTGTGGGTGGGTGCAATACTTCACTTATGCAGCCGTCCATGTGAAAAGGTTTTTGTTTAAGAAAAAAAAAATGTGAAGGTTTTCATCTGTCAATGTTCCGTATAAAATCCAGTCATAAGTAAATAGGGGCTGGGTTGAGCGGGTTTCTTAAAACTCCAGTTCAATCTTAGGAAAAAAATTGTTTGTTTTTCTTCATCTATGTTTTTCTTGTTTTGCTACCTTCAGAAGGCGACATGTGGCATTACTTTAAATGAACGACCAAGATTGAGTTAAAAACCAAACTGGATGTAATAGCCCTCATCCAACTGAATTAATCTTGACCGTTGATGACACGTGTCATCTTCTGCAACTAGCAAAACACAAGAAAAACAGGGATTAGAAAAACAGACGATTTTTATCCCCAATCTTAAGCCCCTGACGCCATGCTCATGCCAACCCAATTTGTCCCTAGTTGATCCTAATTGGGCTAGGTTGGGTTGGATTTCTAAAAACTATAGTCTAACCCTAGGTTCCAAAACTCAACCCAACTTAATTGGAGTGGGTTGGCCCTGATTGGCCCTGATTTTTGCTAGGTCGAGCTAAGTCTGATTGACCTTATGTTTTTCGATTTGTGTTCTATTCATTAAAAAAATGAATAAATAAATAAATAAGCACCAATAGATCAAATTGTTAATACAAAATTAAAATTATGAAATGGTACACAATAATAGATGTTCAGGACACCTACCATAAGAATCAATGACCCAAATATTATTTTTCTGAATAAAAGGATAGGATGATATTCCTAAATTACATTATATAAATCAAGAATAAAATCAAGGTCGAGCTGGGGCTGAGCCTATGCCTCAACCTAGACCCAATCCAACCTTGACTTAGGGTTAGTGTTTTTCAACCCTAATCCACCCTCAAGGTCAGAAATCTTGTTTCAAGCACTGTTCTGGCACAGGGCATGTTCGGGCTGTCAGGGCCAAACTTACACCCCTAGTATTAAAAATTTGAAATAATTGGTGATTGAAGAAAAATGTGGTAAAATTTTTTAATAACATATTAGTGCCAATTAAATAAATTTAGAAAATACTCGATGATTAAGCATGCATGTAAAAAATTAGAAAAATTATCAATGAAAAGGGAACAAGGAAACCGATCAATAGAAAAGACCTGTTAAGGAAAAATACACAATGAAGATACAACAAGCAATGAGGGATTGACATTAAATATAATTTGGTCTTTAGAAAATAAAAAATAAAAATATCAAAAAAAGTGTATTGAGCATTGAGTGAGAAGCGTTGTGTCCATAATTTGGATCGTTTGGGATCTGTCGTGTCAGCCCTCCAAGTAGATGAAAACTTCCATTTATTGTAAGCAGCATGATCTGTGGTAAAACAAAATCCTATTACCTTTTTTTTTTTTTTTTGGTAGAAACCAAAATCCTATTACCAATATAAATAACTTCGTAACTAAAACCTTTTTTGGTATCATTTTTCCTTTTTATTTTTGTTCACAAAAATGGTTTTTGTTGCATTTGGTATCATTTATGGAGCTTATTTCTATTTAAAAAAAAAATTTGGTAAAACACAAAACCCAAAAAAAGATCAAGAGTCATTTACGTGTTTTAACAAAAAATGATTTTCAATTATTTTTGCGCTGGACTTTAATGAATATGTGCTTCAAGACTCCATATGGAGGGATAAAGTAGTTATTTGCATTGTAATTAGAAACCCAAGCCCATTGCCCCCTCTTCTTCTGTCCAAAGTGGAGAAAGAGAATTATAAGAAACATGGGTGAAGGAAATCTCTTCACCCATTTATTTAAAAAACTATTTTGCACATAGAGATACCAAACTATTTTTCACCAAAAAATCATTTTTGTTAAGTAGTTACCAAACCATTTTTACGTTTTTATAAAAAATGGTTTTCATTAATGATTTTTTTTAAATAGATAAAAAAAAAAAAAAAAAAAATACCAAAGAGGGCCTAAGCATACTCAAATTTAATTCTTGGTTCTTTATAGTTGCAGCCTTGTTGATTTAGTAACTAAAGTTTTATTGTGCTTTTTTATTTCTTTAATTGTATCAAAATGGCCAGGCATGAGGCGGAACTTATAAAGAAAGTTGCTGATGAAGTGCTAAAAATCGTGAACCAAACATGTTTGCATGTTGCAGAACATCCAATTGGGTTAGATTTTCACATTGAGAGCATAGGTTGTTCGCTAAATGATGGAGGATTGGGTGTCATTCGCATCATAGGGATATATGGCCCAAGTGGAATTGGTAAGACAACTATAGCGAAAGTTGTTTTTAACGACATGTATAAAAACTTTCAAGGTAGCAGCTTTCTTGCTAATGTTAGAGAGCTTTCAAGTCAACATAACAGTTTAGCTCTCTTACAAAAACAGCTTCTTTCTGATATTTTAAAGAGAAAATACGAAGACATATGCAATGAGGACCAAGGAGTCACTATTATCAAAAAACGTCTGCGCTATAAAAGAGTTCTTATCGTTCTTGATGATGTGGAGAAAATGGAACAAATTTGTAAATTGGTTGGAAGGCATGGTTGGTTTTGTCCAGGAAGTCGAATCATTCTGACAACTAGAGACAAACATTTGCTAGATAAGCTAGAGGCCGATAGAATACATATGGTCGAGACAATGAATCAATATGAATCTCTTCAACTTTTCAGTCGCCATGCCTTTCAACAAAATCATCCATTAGAAGGTTATGATCAGCTCTCAAATGAAGTAATACATTATGCAAGGGGGCTTCCATTAGCTCTTAAGGTTTTGGGTTCTCTTCTATGCAAAAAAAATCATGTTGAATGGGAAAGAGAATTGGAGAAATTAAGAAAGATACCTAATGTTCAGATTTTAGAAAATCTTGAAATAAGTTATAATGCATTAGATGAATTAGACCGGACCATCTTCCTTCATATATCATGCTTTTTCATTGGAAAGAAGAAAAATTCTGTAATTACAATTCTAGATGCTTGTGATTTGGGTGGAGAAGCTGGAATTAAACTTCTGATAGAAAGGTCTCTGATAACAATTGGTGAAAGTAACAAAGTACGTATGCATGATCAAATTCGAGACATGGGAAGAGAAATTGTTCGTAAACAATCTCCTAAGAAGCCTGGAGGACGTAGTAGATTGTGGGATGGTGATGCCATTGATGTATTGACAAACCTCAATGTAAGTATTAGTAATACAAATTAAACTATTATCACTATATATAAATATGGAGAAAAGAACGGCCCCAAACATAGGGAAGGTGAAATAACTTCCCCACTCCTCTATGTTGGATGCCTAGATGCATGCTCCCATTGGCCCAGTGTTGGCGCAAGGGATACGTGACCAAGTCGCGTTCTTTCACCCTATAAAATCGTCAATGTTTTTATTTAGGACACGCACACTCACACACACACATGGACACACATTTTCATCACTCTTAACATTGTCCTTCATAGCATTTACCTCTTCTTACTAATTTCTCTCTCTTATTTTTTTTTTTTTTTTATCAGGGAACTGATGCAGTTGAAGGCCTTCAATTAGAATTGTGGTATATAGAATCATTATTCACTGTAGGATTTTCTAAAATGCCTAATCTAAGATTACTAGAAGTTTATCATCATTTATGGCATACCACCAACATAGTTGTGGAACCTTTTCATCAGGAGTGTTTCAGAAACTTAGTTTGGGTTAGATGGAAATTCTTTCCTTCCGAATATATACCGAATAATTTTGATATGGGGAACCTTGTTATTCTTGACATGCAAAATAGCAAACTCAAAGAAGTCTGGAAGGGAACCAAGGTATGTCACAATTTTGTTCAGTTTTCTTATGTGTTTTAATATATATTAAATCTGTGGAAGCTAATTTTCTCCCTTTCTTCTAGTATGTTACAAGGTTGAAGGAACTCAATCTTAGTAGTTCTCCCTACCTGATCCATATGCCAGACTTCTTAGGGCTCCCGAATCTTGAGAAATTGGATCTTACTGGTTGTAAGAGTTTGGTTGAAGTCCATGAAAGTATTGATCAACTTAAGAAACTAGTAAGGTTGGATCTAAGTTTTTGCAAGTGTCTCAAGAATCTTCCAATCAATGGTACAAGTGAATTGGCATTGCTTGAAACATTCTCTATTGATTCCCCAGAACTTGAAAAATTGCCGAAGCGAATGGGAAACTTGATTTCTTCTAATAATTTATGCTCCTTAAAGGAATTATTTCTAGAAGGTTGCAATCTAATAGATGATGATATACCTACTGAGTTTGGGATGTTATATTCTTTGGAGTCATTGAATCTAAGCAGAAATTTCTTTGAGAGACTTCCATTTAACATTGGCCAGCTTTCAAAGCTCCAAACTCTAGATGTGAGGTATTGCGAGAGACTCAAATCACTCCCAATGCTTCCATCAAGTTTGCATTCTCTTGATACATCATATTGCCACGAGTTGGAAAGGTTACCAAATTTGTCAAACTTGCAGCACCTAACTATGCTCCATCTTACATGGTGTATTAAGCTTCCTGAAATTGAGGGCTTGGAGGATTTGATATCTACAGAAAGTATAAAATTAGATCAATGTGACAATTTGGAATGTTTAGTCAAGAAGAGAATCTTTCAGGTCGGTCTCTCTCTCTCTCTCTCCCCCCCCCTAAAAAATTATATTATTTTTATAAATAACATATGATTTGATTGGTTACATGGACAGGATATATCTAAAGACATTGGCAGTAATCGTACCATCATCTGTGACATCCTTTTTGAAGAGAATGAGGTTCCAGAGTGGTTTGAGTTTCAAAGTGAGTCGTCGGAGGATTCATTATCTTGTGAAGTTCCTCCTCAAGTTCCTAACATGAAGGAGATTCAAGGCTTGATTATATGCTTTGTTTGTAAGGACCTCGCAGATGAAACTATCGATGGAGAATCAGATAAATCGGCTGCAAAGATAGTATTTCATAATAAATCAAAAAAATTTACATGGAGCCGCACCCTTCATATTCAATTTTCCATTTTGAAAAGGACAACTTGGGTGATCAAGATACCCAATTGTGTTGGACCAATACCATCCTTAACCCAACGGTCTCGGTTTGACCCAACAAATGATAAGTGGGCATTTGTGGAATTTTCTTCTTCTGGAAAACTTTTGCCAGAATCATTTATTGAATATGGAGATACTATAGAAGTTTCTATTTTTCTTGAGAAAAAAGTGTCTGTGAGGAAAATCGGGGTCCATATCTTCTATGCGGAGTTAGAGCATGAGAATGAGAATGTACTGGAAGAAAATTCCGAAGCAGCATCCCAAAGCATTCAATTTTTTGGATTCCTACGATTGTTTGAGAGAATTTTGCAATGTTTTGGATTCCTTCAATGGCTTTGGAGATATTTCCACGATCGAGATCAGGTAATCCACATCCATATTATTACTCTTCAAATCCATGGATTTTAGAATTTGGATCGGAATGATCCTGCCCAGTTGATTCCTTCAAAAATCTAGGGTTAAGACAGATTTCTTCGGATTCTGACTGATCCATGCTGAATCGGAATCGGTTGGGAACGATTTGAGTCCTGATTCAGTTCTTATTAAACATGATCCACCTCCCCCCATCCCCTCCTTAAGGTTTTTATGGTGTTTGTTTTTTAATTTAGGGAAAGGTATGACATTCTCTCTCTCTCTCTCTCTCTCTCTCTCTCTCTCTCTCTCTCTCTCTCTCTCTCTCTCTCTCGTATATTTTTTTCGGAAAAATGTATTTCATGATTTATGTTTCATTTTCAGAACTAAATTATTCTCTAGAGATCAGATCAGGTTTACGCACAAGTTTTTATCTTATGGTCTTAGTCTTGGCATTCAGAATCTATTGAACCTCCATACATTTAATGGATGTCAAATGCCAAGACCAATGACGTACGAGAATATTCTCATATGTAAACCTGATCCGGCCTCACCTCACCCCAGTTATTCCTACATCTTGATACACTATAAAATAAACAAAGAGAAGAGAAGGAACCAACCATCTCAAGCTTTTAGGTTTCTGATTTTTGTTCCCTATTATGTTGAACTCACTCACTCTTGCTTCACAAAAAATTCTCCCACCACACCACCCCAAAATATATATATATATATATATATATATTGAAAGTTGAAAATTGAAATTTGAAATTTGATATTAATGGTCAAGCTTAGAATCTAATGCAAAGTTGTTGCCAGGTATAGAAAGGATGGTGTTCTACCTAGGGAAGCAGAGGCATAAGGTACCGTAGAAGGTGTAGAAGCCGCAAAAACTTTGGATCTATAGTGAGCAATATATTTCAATGCGATTCATCTTATTTCATTTGTGCGTTTGGTAATCAGCTTTCTTTTCTTTTCTTTTCTTTTCTTTTCTTTTCTTCTTTTTTTTTTTTTTTTTTTTTTTTTTTTTTTTTGGAAAAAGTAGATTGCAAATTTTCATCACTATTGGATATAATCTTTAGATTGCCTAATAAACATGAGAGAATAATTGTTTCCTAGAAGGAGGAACTTGGATTTTGTTGCAGGAAATAAATTGAAGAGGCTGTGGTTGTGATATGCCTCATTTTGAGTTGAGCATCACATTGCCATTTTTTTTATTCTCTCTTTATAAAATAAAAAATTAAAAAAAAAAAACAAAAACAAAAACAAAAACAAAATACTCAAGACCAAGCTTTTCCTTTCCTATCTTAAACTAATCTTAACCTTAGTCTGATGTGCTAAGATTTTAACTAATCTCACCATATTGTTCTCACCACACCTTATATCAAGTTGTTTAAAATTAGGAACAAATAATACTAGCTCTTGGTGTCTATCTACGTCAAGACAAAGCAGATGTGAAAAGACCACGTTAAAGGTGCTCATGAGCATCCTTCTATTGGACGTGCCCGCTGATATATACCTACACTAGAAGATAGCATTCTCTTGTCCTTAAAATTATTACACAACATAGAAATATCAAGAAGCATCTTAAAGGACCACAGGGCCACACCACCTGATCAATCTTCGGCCACAAAGACACCAGAGTGGAAGAGTCGGTCCACAGTTGCATCCCCATGTACTCTTTTTATACAATTACTAAGATCCCTCGAGCAAGGCCTTTGATTTCTGTTTCTACCTTGTCACTTGTGCATCCAGTTGCAAAACCAGAAAAATTGAATTGCCTTCTCTGGACAATCAAGAAAGCCCATCCAGCCTCAGCCGTGTGAGCGTCTAACACAGATGCAAGGCCATCAAGGAAGGATAAGCTACCAACTTCATTTCAAGGGTCAGAAATGGAATTGACAGAAATAAGAAGCGAGTCCATACTCCATAGTCCATCAAGAGACATTGTGTAAAACTCATATAGGATTTTTATTTTTATTTTTTTCTTTTTTACTTTGGAACAGAACCTGATAATGGTGCATACATACAAAGTCAAATAAAACAAATAAAAATCAAAAAAAATAAAATTATTAATAAAATTGATACACCATATACTGTTAATTGGTCAATGGTCTGGAGGTGGCATCCTAATCTCATTAGCACGAGGATGAGCCAACCTCTTCAACCGGCAATAAGGGCTCCCGATCTCTCGACTTGCCCACACAAGTGGTTCCTACGCCCATAACCGACTTAAATCCTAACTAAGGTGGTTAACAAGGTCAAACGGATATTTAACCTTCAGACCCACCACGATTAAGTTAGTCGGCACATAACCTTACTATAGTCAGGTTAGCCGTTATGACAAGCCAATTCAGGTCGAGTTAACCACTATAAGTCTGGCCAGTTTAGCCACGATAAAGGATAGTCCCTTCAATAAGGTGAGGATCATCTTGAGCATGCCAAAGACCTAAGGCCAATAAGGAAAACCTATATCGTCTATACAAGGTATGCTCAGCTAGGTTCACAGGTAAGACTCTCAATCGACTGAATACTCTATGTAAGAATAAGAACAGCTGGACGTGACTTTAGCATTGAAACCTCCTTCCAAAGCTCCCTTCAGGCCAGTTTCTAATCTGTGTTGTGCAGGTTCACGTCATCCAAAATCGAATAACAAAAAAATTAAAATAAAACTATTAAAGTAATTGCCAGAATATTCAGATAAAGCAAAGCCACAATTATTAATAAACACAAAGGGTGTCCCACCAGAAACTCTAACCAGAGGTCTAACACCACCTAGCCAAAATTAGTTTAGAAAACTCACACGAGAGGAATGAGTGCCACATGGCCTTTCTTTCCATTTTAAAAAGAACATAGAGTTTGGGATGAATGGATTTGAATGGAAGAAGACAACTTGGGTGGGGGTGCAGCAGTGGTGAAGAGAGTGGGGGTAATAGTAGCGGATTAATTGAACGACTGAGATTCATAGAGGGAGATCGGATGGTCGGCAGGGTGAGGATGAGAGTGTGAGGAAGCGTGGGAGATTCCCTCTTATCCCTTTTGGTCGTTTGCTTAGAAAATCTTTCAAAAAATTACATGATTACCCACTTCTAGGTTTCTCTTTATAAAATTACCCATCAAAAGTTTCAGTTAACAAAAAAATCCAAAATTAGGTTTCTTTTTACAAAATTATCCATTTAAAGTTTAAGTTAACAAAAATACCTAAAATTGAGTTTGAGTTTATAAAACTGCCCACTCAAAGTTTTAGTCATAAAAAAATACGTGATTTTATGTGAAAGATGAAAAATCACTATTTTGAGTAATTTTATAAACATAAATCTAATTTTAAGTATTTTTATTAACAAAAGTCTGGCCATACAATTGATCTAGTACTCTCCAAAGTGATGATCGCTCAAGTCAATTTTTCTATTTAGTGCATTCCCATTTCACACGGTGAAAGAGTCCTCCGCAACATGGATGATTTGTCTCTTTCATGTTTACTTTTACATCCAAATCATCAATTTGCGCATTAATTCAATATCTACCAGTCATGTCCTTCTTCCATGTGATCGTCCTGTTCTCCTCTGCTTTATGTCTTTCCTTTAACTTACTCTCTCTCTCTCTCTCTCTCTCTTATAGAAAATCATCTTTCAATCTGATCTTGTGCTTTGTCCCTGGCTGCCGAGATGAGCTATGGAGTCTCTTCTTCCTCCCGTCGGTGGAAGTATGACGTCTTCTTGAGTTTTTGCGGTCAGGACACTCGCACCAACTTCACCGATTTCCTTTTTAACTGGTTGGTCCGAGATGGGATTCACACCTTTAGAGACACCGAAGGGCTAAACAGAGGAGAGGATATCTCTACAGAACTGATGGAAGCAATCCAAGGTTGTAGGATTGCCATTATCATCTTCTCTAAGAATTATGCTTCTTCCACCTGGTGCCTAAGTGAGCTAGCAAAGATCCTCGATTGCAAAAAAGATGGCCAAATAGAAAAGGTTCTCCCTGTTTTCCTTAAGGTGGATCCATCGGATGTTAGGCATCAACGTAACACTTATGAGGAGGCATTTAAGAAACACAAAGAGCGTTTCAAGGATGAGATGGGGAAGGTGGAGAAGTGGAAGGAAGCTCTCACAAAAGCTGCAAATTTATCAGGGTGGGATCAAATAAAAGTTGCAAATGGGTAAGTCTTAATCAAATCCTCTCACTTGTGTGTTTAGTGCTCAAATTAAGTTCATGCTTCCTCGTAGTCTTCTTGATTTAGTGATTAAAGTGTTATTGTGCATTTTATTTTTGTGTTTGTATCGAAATGGTAAGGCATGAGGCAGAGCTTACAAAGAAAATTGTGGAAGAAGTGTTGAGAACAGTGAACAAGACACGTTTGCATGTTGCAGAGCATCCAATTGGGTTAGATTCCCACATTGAGCGCATATGTTGTTTGCTAAAAGATGGATCAGATGATGTTTGCATTATAGGGATATATGGTTCTGGGGGAATAGGTAAGACAACTATAGCGAAGGCCGTTTTTAATGAGATGAGTAAAAAATTTGAAGGTAGCAAGTTTCTTGCAAATGTCAGGGAGATTTCAAGCCAACAAAACGGTTTAGCTCGCTTACAAAAAATGCTTCTATCTGGTGTCTTGAATAGAAAAGAAATAGAGATAGACATAGACAATGAGGACGAGGGAATCATAATTATTAAGGAACGTCTATGTTTTAAAAGAGTTATCATTGTTCTTGATGATGTTGAAGAAACGGAACAATTCTATAAATTGGTTGCAGGGCGTGACTCGTTTGGCCCAGGAAGTCGAATCATCATAACAACTAGAGATAAACATTTGTTAACTGGGCTGGATGTGGATGACAAATATAAATATAGAGTTGAGACGATGAATCAAAATGACTCCCTTCAACTTTTCAGTCGCCATGCCTTCCGACAAAATCATCCATTAGAAGATTTTGTGCAACTCTCTAATGATGTAATAGATTATGCAGGGGGGCTTCCATTAGCCCTTGTGATTTTGGGTTCTCTTCTATACAAAAGAAGCCAGGATGAGTGGGAAAGGGAATTGAAGAAATTAAGAAAGATACCCAATGGTCGGATTTTAGAAAAACTTGAAATAAGTTACAATGCGTTAGATGATTCCGACCAGACCATTTTCCTTGATATATCATGTTTTTTTACCGGAGAGGACAAAGACATTGTAATTACATTTTTAGATGCTTGTGGCCTGGGCGGAGAAGCTGGAATTAAACTTCTCACAGAGAGGTCTTTAGTGACGATTGATGGAGATAACATGCTATGTATGCATGATCTCATTCGAGACTTGGGAAGGGAGATTGTTCGCAGACAATCTCCTCGGAAGTGTGGAGAACGTAGTAGATTGTGGGACTATGAAGAAGCACTTGATGTATTTATAAACCGCACTGTAAGTATTAGTAACAATAAATAGTCTGTTGTACTTCTCAATAGCGTATTTTCCATTTTTTTATTATTTTTTCTCTTTTAGCAGGGTACTGAAGCAGTTGAAGGCCTTCAATTAGACTTGCGTCGATATAATATGGAAGAGTTTGGCTTGTTAACCACTGAAGGGTTTTCTAAAATGCATAATCTAAGATTACTCAAAGTCAATGCTCCAGGATCCAGCAGCAAAGCTATATATTGGGAACATTCTCTTCAAGAGCGGGTTTATCGTTTCAGAAAATTAGTTTGGGTTAGATGGAAAGGATTCCCCTTTGAGTATATACCAAATAATTTTTTTCTGGGGAACCTTGTTATTCTTGACATGCAATATAGCAAACTTAAAGAAGTTTGGAAGGGAACCAAGGTATGTCACAATTTTTTTTTTGAGTTTCCTATGTGTTTGACTTTTTTTTTTTTTTTTTTTTTTTTAAATAATCAAATGTATTTTGTGGAAACTAATTTTTACCCTTTCTTCTAGAATCTCACAAAGTTGAAGGAGCTCAATCTTAGTAATTCTTACTACCTAACCCATACACCGGACTTCTCAGGGGTCCCAAATCTGGAGAAACTAATTCTCAAGAGTTGTGAAAGTTTGGTTGAAATCCATGAAAGTATTGATCGTCTTAAGAACCTAATCATTCTTGACATGCAACAGATGACACTCAAAGAAGTTTGGACAGGAACCAAGGTATGGCACAATTTGAAGTTTTATTATATGTATTCTCTGAAAACTAATTTTTTTCCTTTCCCCCTTTCTTCCAGTATCTCACAAAGTTGAAGGAACTCAATCTTAGTGAATCTCCCTACTTAACCTGCACACCAGATTTTTCAGGGCTCCTGAATCTAGAGAAATTGATTCTCAATAATTGCGAAAGTTTGTCTGAAGTCCATGAAAGTATTGCCTGTCTTACAAAACTTGTAAACTTGGAAATAAGGAATTGCAGCAATCTCAAGAATCTTCCAAGCGGTATAAGTAAAACTTGAAACACTTGATGTATTTTATTGCTCAAAACTTGAAAATTTGCCAGAGGGAATGGAGAACTTAAAACGTTTAACAATGCTTCATGTGGGAGATACAGACATAGAAGAACTTCCTTCATCTCCATCAAGTTTGCATTCTCTTGATGCTTCATCTTGTTGGAAGTTGAAAAGGTTACCAAATCTGTCAAACTTGAAGCACCTAACAATGCTAAATCTTTCAGACTGTAAAATGCTGACTGAAATTGAGGGCTTAGAGAGTTTGAAGTCTACGGCAACTATAAACTTAGAAGGGTGCATCAATTTGGAAAGTTTTGTCAAAAGGAGAATTTTTCAGGTTCGTCCTCTCTCTCTCTCTCTCTCTCTCTCAATAATTCTAAGAATTAGATTGGCCGCCAATTTGGATCAGAATGAAGGCGATCCCAATTCCAGCCAAGCTCAAATGTGTCAATTTAGAACCAAAAACTGAAATCGAAACCAGTCATTTAAACCGATTCATTCGATTTTGGTTTCAAAAGCTCGAATCTTTCTTTAGTTTGGTTAGGTTTTATTACTAAAACCTTTGAATCGAACTGAATTACCTATTTTTGAATAAAAAAAGGAACCGATAATATTATGTTTTTTTTTTTTTTTAATCAATCTTGATGATAAATTCTATTTATTTTTAATGTTTGAAAAGAAAAAAAATTGTGGATTATGATCATTACAAATAAGAGCTTTTTTTCCTATGATGAATACGTAAAAAAGTTGAACCAAACACCTAAAATAGAACGTAAGCAAATATGAAACTAAATTAAAATCATGTGAGGAATCGAATATGAAACCAAAATTGAACCGAAATGACTTGGTGTGATTTTGGTTTTTTAAATCGATTCTTATTCTCGGTTTGATTCGATTTTAGTTTCTACATTTTGTATGTTGAAACAAATTGAAATTGAACAAAACTGACCAGGTTCGGTTTTGGTTTTGAAAATTTACTCTTTCTCAATTTGATTCGATTTTGGTTTCTACATTTTGTATCTTGAATTGAACCAAATCGATTAAGTTTGGTTTTTGGTTTTGAAAATTTATTCTCAATTCGATTGTGGTTTCTGCATTTTGTATCTTGAAACAAATTAACCAAAATCAAACCAATTGACACCCTTGAGCTAGAGTAGCAATCCGCATTCTAGAGGTGTCAAATAATTTATAATCTTAATTTTTTTGCCCTTTTAATAATGTACACTTACTTCTTTTTTTTATTTTTTTTTTTCTCGTTTTGTACTGAAGGTAATAATGTCATTTCATTTGTATGATCGAAGCACTACAGTGGTGTCATTCAAACATTCACTTCTTTAAATAACATAATTTGATTTGTCGTGTGGACAGGACTTATCTAAGGAACTCCTTGGAAACCTTAATGTCTGTGACATCATTTTGAGTGGGAAAGAGTTTCCAGAGTGGTTTGGGTTTCAAAGTGAGTCGTTGTCAGATCCATTTTCTTGTAAGGTTCCTCCTCAAACTCATAACATGGACATTCAAGGGTTGGTTATATGCTTTGTTTGTTCGGAGATCACAGAAGGGATCGGATATTATAGTGGTGCAAGGCCTAAAACAGCGGTTCTAGTTCTTAAAACAAAGAATATTACATGGAGGCATGAAATTATACTTCAATTTTACTTCAAGAATATAACTTGTGTGATCACTATACCACATTGTGTTTGGAAATCAACTGCTGAAGATGATGATGATGATACTATCAACGTTTCAGTCGAGAGATCCCATTCCTATTTTGATAATTTTGTGGTGAAGAAAATTGGGGTCCATTTCTTCTCATAGTTTTCGCTCCCTCATATCTCGTACATGCGGAAGCTTCGTGCACCAGGTATATTGTTTTTCTTCTATGCAAAACATAGCATGAGAGTTTATCGGAGGAAAAATCTAAAGCTATATTTTGGATTCCTTGGGAGGGAAGCAGGTGATCCACACTCCATCTTATACTCTTCCAAATCATGCATGTTGCATTATACCTATGGATTCAAGAATTGGTATCGGATCAACTGAATTGGGCCATTCGTATCACAATCGACTGAGTCAGCCGATCCCTTTCCAAAATATAGGAATTGTACATCCATGCTCGATGTGCAAAACTTTTTTGAGAATTGTAAATATCTGCAGACTTCACAGAGTGGCTGTTCTAAGTTCTAACTCTTCAATTCTGCACAGATCTTTAAAATTTGATTTCCATGGCAACATTTGCTTTGTACTGCAACTTCTTTTTCCCAAGGTTGCATTTGGTTGCAAGGGAAATGGGATGGGAAGGGAAGTGAAGCGATTTTTTTTTTTTCCCTTTTGAGTCGTTTGGTTGCAACAAAAGTGAAGTGAAATTAATTTATCATAGTTGTTTGGTTTGATGTAAAATAAATGTAAAATTTTAAAAAACTAATAATCCAATCAAACTCCTCAAAAGAGATTGGGGGTGGGGGGGAGTACTTTTCAATCCAGAACCCACCCAGTTCCTCAAAATTTATATTGGTTATGTGAATCAGGTCATTCAATGTCTGTACCAAATCAAACCAAATGTCATCAGATACTATGTTTTATCACTAACCAAAATAAACCATTTCATTCTATATATCAAATAAATGCAATATAAATAAATATTTAAAATAATAAAAGATGATCACAAAGAAAACAGTAATAGATCACAAGTGATAACGACTGAAAGACCCATTCCAAAAGTCTTTTGGACAAAACAAACCCAACAAGTCAGTAATGCTCCATATGGCTCAAACCCAAAGTCTTTTGGTTAAAACAAACCCAATTGAGTCGCATGAGAGAGAGAAAGATCGTTGAGAGTCATGAACAGGGTGAGAGAGGGAGAGATCATGAGAGTATGGTTTTTTTTTTTCTTCCTATTTTGGTGGGGAAATAAAAAGGGAAATTTTAATGGTTAAGTGAAATTTTTTTCTCATGTAAAATATATTTCCTTTGCAATCAAACATATAAATTTATTTTTTCTGGGAAAAAAATTCCACTTTACATAAAAAATTTGCATTCCCATTGTAACCAAACAAAGTGTAATAAGTGACTGTTTGCATCTTTGATTTCATTGTTGTTCCAGAGTAAAATATGAAGAAGGGGATGGCGGGACTGGTTCCAGAGCTTGTGAGCGAGGCGTTGGGCCTGGCAGGCTAGGAAGCCCTTGTAGTTGTGGAGGTAGTGAGAGAAGGAAATGCAAGTAGGGTCATGCGAGGCATTAAGAAGCCGAGGTTCATCACTTCATAGACCATAACCACTCAACATACCTCCTCATACTTTCTTCGGAAAATCATCTCTTTTTCACCTTTGCTGGACAAGGAATTGTAGATGGAAGAATAGGATTTGTAGATTTGAGGATTTAGGGTTGAAGATATAATAAGGCTAAAATAGTCTTTTCCATTTCAAAACTAACACATCACTCATGGTGACACAAGTCTTAAGGGGCAAAACGTAATATATGAAACATGAGGGGTGGATATAATTAGGTCAAACGTCACGGGAGATATATATAAATTTCTCTTAAAATTATTATTATTATTATTGGATACATCAGGTAGGCAGCCTACACCATATCTACTTATACTCAGCCAATGGATCCTACTATCTTTGAATATATAGTTCTTTTATTGCCTTCATGCATTTTATAGCATGTCATATAATACTTTTTCTATTTGTAAACATAGAATTAAATTTGCATCATCGAACATTGAATATCTAACTGATTAAAATATAGAATTAATAGATGTTATGCAATTGCAAGAAAGTAGTATCGAATTTTAATTATTATTCATTGGTCTTCTGAGGTTTTTCTACTCTTGCGTTGTGGAGCTCCATTGTCCTTTTCCAATATCATTTTTGGATTGAAATATTGAAAATATTTTCTGGAACATTGTTGTTGTCAATGTCAACTATATAGCATTATCAGGTTTTCTGAATGGGATAGGCTACTTTTGATAATTTGATTTAAGGGAAAATTTTCTACCAAAAAAAATATATATTTATGGGAAAATTATGTGAATTTGTTTTTAAAATTCTCTAGAATGCGTCTCTGTTAGTATTTAGAGCTGTTAAGGAAGCCTCACTTAATTAGACTGGATCCTGACTAATGGGCTCCAGGTTTAAGAAGTTAGCCTCAGCTCCCCTATGAATGGGCCTAATACCTAAGGTCCATAACTGAATCTTGGGCCTACACAATATATAAAATTGCAGTCCCAGATTTGGATTCACAGCAAGGCCTTCTTTATGCTCCCTCTCACTCACACCCAAACAGTTCTTAGGAGGGACAAAACCAGGAAAGTTCACAACTCTGGGGTCTTCTCAAGAAGGAATTAACCTGGACCAAGTTGTTTGGCTGTTCCATCTGCTTATTTCTCTTATAATCCTTTTTTTTTTTTTCCTTTTATTTGATATGATCAGTATGGTCCTCTATACAATAATGATTTCCTTCCGATTAAATAAAGAGGAATACATTACCAAAAATAAATAATAATAATAATAATAATAATAGTCGAATAAACCATGAAATATCTGATTACCTTCCTGTTAAATAAAGTGGAATAAACCATGAAATATCTCTTGGAGTCCAATTCAAAAGCTTAAGTTATTCGGTGGTTCAAGCTCAATGGTTTATGAAGACACATTCAAGATTCCAAATAACCAATGTGAGATTACAACTCTAAGGAAATGGTTGGGCACGGCACCAAGGTGCCCAACATATGTCATCCTCTCTCTTCCCCTTTTGGAAAAGACTTGCATTCATGTATCCAACCCTATGATGATGCATGCCACTACCTTCTTCAATAACTCTATAAGTCTCAACATCACGACAATTCCTTGATAAACTTTCAGATCTATGACAAATTTTGCTCGTTCTATTGATCAACCAGTTTGCGGGTCAAGGGAATCAATAACATTGGACAATTCTATTAGCAACACTAATGAATTCTTCATTACAAACATCAAAAGGCCATAGCTCCTGCAAGCCAACATTTGAGCTTCCTCCTGTCTCCCTCCAACGGAGATGGTGTGATCGTGAATATTTGACCTACAAGTTTTGTGTGAGAGCCATCCAAACATCCCCTGCAATCTAACATGTGAGCTTTAGAGCAATTGGGCATATAGAATCAAAGTTAAACAAAACTGATGTTCGAGCACCCACACTTCTGCTGCCTAACAAATAGTGTGTAAATGACAAACCTTTTAAGTTAAAGGGCAGTTCTAGTCATCTCTCTTTCTTTAATTAGTCATATTTAATGGGGATAAGGACGGTCCTGGACCTCCTGGTCACATAGCCCCTATGCCAACACTGAAGTCAATGAGGAGCCCCACATGGGCATAAAAAGAAGATGAATTTCTTGGGTTTCACAGGGGTGGAGACATAATTTCACCCCTAGGTGTTTTAGTGCAGAGGCTGCCTGATTAGGGACTGTTCTTTTTCTCTATTTTTAATATCTTTAAAGGTAAAAAGAATTTTATTACCTAGTCACATAGCTCCTACGCCCAGTGACAGGTGGTGAAATGATGACTCCACTCTTGTGAATTACAAAATAACCACCCCCTATTTGATGAGCTACTCACCCCTTCATTGGTCTGGTGTTAGTGTAGGGCCATGCAACCAAATAATGTTTCTTCTTCCATTTTTAAATAAGGAAATAAGGAATGGGATTGACCGTTTCGTTGATTTTATTTTGAAATATACTTGTAATATTTTTCATCATTTTGCATCAAATCAGGTGGAGGCTAATGGGGAAACCATCAAAATGATACTGAAATGGATTTAAAAAAAAAAGAATCATTCAAAACTCGAGCCATTTGAAGAACTAGGAAACCTCAAAAAAAACTAGGAAACCTTGAAAGCCAATTTTCATTCATAGAACTATTTCATGTGGATTTTTTTCTTGTGGGTGCTGTGGTTTTGCTGGACATACCATCATTTGTGTTTCTTAAATCACGGATTTGGTCCTCTTAACTACCCAACAGTACCGTTTGTTTATATGTGATCTCTATCCTCAACACATGCTCCATATGTTCAATAATAAGAAATTAATTTTAATCACATGAAATATGCAACCCAATATAGAAATTTACATTTTTTATCTCTTAAAAAAGTTCTAATCCATATCACCTCTTATTTTTTTATTTAATTAATAAGTAGGAACACCACTATCATAATTATAAATTAAGATTATTTTATTTGAGAGTTTAAAATTATAATATATTTTGTCAAATGGAAGGGAGAAACAATTAGACATGTTCAAATTATACATTACACACCACCCCATATAGGTTTCTATTTTAAAATCTAAGCAAAATACTTAGTCTCACATGCAAAGACTCATTTTTCTTTAAACCAAATAATAAATATAATAAACAAATTTTCTAGTATCAACCCACTTGAGCTAGGCATGTTCTTAAGTTAGCATTCCCAAATGAGATTTTAAATTAATAGCAGAATCTTTGGTAAATTAATATCTTAAACAAGAGGTACCAGTCAAAATTGGAAGACTAAAAAAATAGAGAGCTTGAACTTGGCTCTCATGGTTGAAGCTTTTTTTAAAAAAAGAATTTAATCAATTACATGTTCTTAAGACTATAGATCTAATTCACTGCACCATTTCTCTGCATTGAGACTTCCTTGTTATCTTTAAATATGATCGATCATGGAAGACATATGAAACAAAATTAATATTGATTATAATAATCTCCCCATCAAAGTTGAAATCACTGACATTATGCATTGAACAAAGAGATAACTAATCGACATCCTACACTTTTTGACAAGATGAATCAATGGGTACTTTTAAGGGGGATTGGGTTTCAGACAATCCTAGTTTGGGTCAATATAGAAAATTTGTTTTAAGGGTAGGCTCCAACTTTCAAGCCCTTATGGAAGTTTAAAATTGAGGGTTTCTTCTTAATAATATTAGTTGATAATGCTTTGAGCCGCCGGAAGCTAAATAGACTATAGAGGCAATGGAGTAGGGTATTTGAATTTTCGCAATATATGAGGATGTGTATGGGTCAAATGGTAGTATATGTAGGGGTAGGATGTTTGTATTCTTGTCGCATGGGTTTGTGAATTGACTCCCAAAGACCGTTGAAAGCTGTAGGGACAGAAGATTTGAAGCATAGAGTGTCTCACTCTATGTGTTATCTTTGTTACTAGGGCCTTAACGAATTAGGGTCTATATGGAGGTTTGGGGTGGTAGTTTTCGAGGAAATTTTTTAGGGTTTATGGTCAACACATAGATGTATAAAGAAAAGAACATATAACCCTTTCTCCATTGTTCGTGAAAATTGTTCTTATCTCTTTTATAGATGTAGGTATCATGTCGAATCACACAAATGGATGAGGGGTTGTGAGCTGCGCCCATGAGACCATGAGAGTGGGGGAGAAATTTGAGAGACATTTTTTTTTTAGTGAAATTTTCATTTAAAATCAGAAAACGGAGAGACATAAAATATCAGAGTTCAGCCTTTGGCTGCGTGAGAAATAGAGCTGGGACAGTATGCAGACAAAAGAGAGAGAGAAGGGGTGGGGAGGGGGGGATCAGGAACACTTTCTCTGCATCCTATTTTGATACATACCTAAGATTTAGGTTTTGGTTGTTAGTTGTTGGATCTAGCAACCAGGCGTGTTCAAACCCTAATCAGACAGGCTAGAATGATTAGAACTTTCTTCTCTTTTTTTTCTCTCTTTGTGAAGAGGGAAAGGGAGGGGGAGGGGCGAGGGTGTTAAGAGCTAGAGTGCCTAGACTAATAGATAAACAGATGAAAGGATGCACTGAGAGATGTATATGGTACGTTTACTTGTATATATGGATTTTAGCTAAAAGATGCTAGTGAAATAAGGATCATTAGTTCTAATGCTAATTTAAAAAAAAAAATCATTGTTATAATCTTCAACACAAATTTTGATTATTCTAATGTTTAGATGATAAAGGTAAAAATGATGTTTGAATAGATTTAAGTATCATGTAGTTGGTCAAAAGACACCTCTAACAAACATGTGAACCAGTTCATTCATAGTCACTGTAATCCAATGTGCTGGATATAATCTTATAATGGGGTTCTCTGGCTGCAGAGGAAGTCATTGGTTTAAGATCATCTTACTACATTTAGGAGAAAAACAAAATCTAAAAGGGATTTTCCTTTTATTTTATTTTATTTTTTATTTTTTATTTTTTTTGGTATTAACACTCCCTAAGGTGTAAATAGATTTACATTGTCACTTTTTTCACCTTTAGTATGACACACTTATTTCTATAAGAGTAAATATTGTCACTTATGTATCCTCAAAAAATGTGCAAGAAAATGAGAATTTTTTATAGCAACATAATGATAAATTAATTTCAAACTTATTTTTGAAAACCTTTTTAAAACGGCATTGGATAATAATACAATAATAATAGAATTTTCAAAACAAAACAATGGATAATTAAATGAAATTATCAAGGTATAAATACTCCTACACAGGTGTTATTTAGACTCTCTCAATTATAAATATCTTACACCAAAAAAATATATATATAAATATCTAAAAGATAATTACCCGGTCTACAAAAGTTCTGAATTAGTAACCTATTATTTATGTATTATTAGGAGAAATGTTTTCACTCTGAGAGCGTGGCCTCTGTGCCACTGCCCTAGCCAATGAGAGTGCAAGTTCGAGCATCGACCAGAAGGGGTGCGATGATCATTTCCCACCCCCTGAGTCTGAGCATAGGGGCACGCTCTTAGACAGAAAAACACATCCTTGTATTATTAATATATAAGATTGAGTTAAGTCATATCTGACTATGCAGTGTCCGTGAGCACCTCTTTGTATCTTTGTAAATGATAAATGCATCATTTTATAGGAAAGAACAAAGAAATAGATATAAAAAGACACTAGAATACTCTAAGCACCCTACCAGCTTTCTTTTTCCATCGTAGATATTGCATATTTATCATTTTAATTGAATCAGATCAAGTCATAGCTAATGAAAGATGTTCTCTTGTCAATCAAAACAATATTTTTCAGCAAAAAAAATCACATCTAGGATCGTATCAATTGATCCATATCAATCAATATTGATATCGATATAGCTTGACCGATACAATCAATCCGATATTGATTCTTAAAACCGTAGGTAGTGAGCTTTGGCACATGAGAGATTCTCTCTCTCTCTCACTCACTCAGGGTCCAGGGATCATGTGATCACAAAGAGAGTGTGGGTGACACGTGATGGCCTGGCCTGGGACATTGGTGGAGCACTGGAGCCTCACAAGTTTGGAGCACTGGAGCCTCACAAGTTTGGTGCAGCCCACATGGGTGACTCGTGGCACCTAACCAACCAATTCTGACTTTTGAGATGGAGATTCCCCAAATTAAGTGTGGGACCCACACTGAATGTTCCATTTCCCCTGTCCCTAGTCTTGTCACAATCCAACGTTTGGTGCGTTAAAATAGCGAGGAATCGCGAGTCCCCATGGTGTCAGCGACTCACTCAGTCTGAGACTCTGAGTTCAGTTGGCGTTTCCATTCCATATTTAGTCAAGGAGTCAAGGAAAATAATATTCGTAGAGGGAATGGTCAGTGGGACCCACATGCTGGCAATCTCTCTCTCTCTCACGCGAATCAAGAGGTGGTGGTGTCTCAGTCAAATAATGACTGTTCTCGTCTGACTGGTCTCTGACATTTTTGAGACTTTTATAAAGAAGCGTTTACTTGGACGTATCAGATTCTCTCTGGGGCTTTTGGATCGAAAATAAAAACTAACTAATTAATTAATCAACGAACGCGTTGACGTCACGTCGTCACCATCTCTTCAATTTAACTTTTGAACCGTGATCTGAGTGTGACCAACCGCCCATATCAGTTATGAACCCGACCCATACCCACTTTGATGTTCCTTTTTCAAACGCAAGTTTAAGAGGTCAAGTGTCTCACTAAAAATGCAAGATCCTCTTTATATGTAAGATCTTGTTTGTGCATTGTTTAAGGGTTTGTTTGCTTCTTGTTCTAAGTGGTATTTTTAGTGGCTTCTTCTCCCACTATCAAAGAATCTCTTCATCTATGGATATCAACCACTGATTGGATTAGATAAGGGTATTTCAAACCTTTAATTATACAGGCAAAAATTAATATGAACCACTGATTAGACTGAATAAGGGTACTTCAGACATTTAATAATAACAGAAAAAATTAATAATAACATATGGATTAAAAGAGAATCTTTTCATCTGGGAAATCTGACCCTCAATATATTTTCTCTATTTTTGGACCTTAAAAATTAGAGAATGGAAGTTAATGATGTCGTATGGGTAAAGAAAGAATTGAATCTCTTTATCCACGAGACCTTACCCTAATTGGAATTTTATTGCTAGAAGATCCTAATTGGAATGATTGAGTACATTTTGGACCTCCAACAATAAGAGTGAATAAGAGTTAATGATGATAATCACTATCCTTATAATCCAATCATAAAGACAAATTACCATGATCTTTACAGTTATGTCTTCACGTAGGTGAAGGAAAACTAAAATTCCAATCTAAGTGCTAAGAATTCATTTTGGGCACCTACAAATGATATACATAAAATTTTTGTAGGCTCAAGTAAAAAAATTCTTAAATTTGGATATTGAGAAGCCAGAACTTAACCTTAGAAAGTTCTAGAGACGTGCACTTAATAACACAACAAAAAAAATGCCTAGTTTGAGCTAAACAATACCAATAGGCATTTGACATGTTTCATATGAAATAGATGGGAGGCCATGAGACACCCTTAACAAGTGGTGTATAACTAAAGTAATCACATCTTTTTTTTTCAAAATTTCGACCACAAGTGTGTGAAACAAGAGAGAGAGAGAGAGAGAGAGAGAGAGAGAGAGAGAGAGAGAGAGAGAGAATGGACTCCATAGCATAATAGCTAGAAAGTTCAAATATGACTCTAGAGGGTGTATAAGTAAAAATATATGCATATAAATATTAAACTTCATTAATTTGATAATAAACGATAAACAATATCCACGACTCCCCCCCCCCC
>NC_056564.1:11660972-11684921 GCF_013358625.1 Macadamia integrifolia | reverse complement strand
CCCCCCCCCCCCCCTTACTCTCCTCTTCCACCAAAAACTTAAAAGGAAGAACGAAGAATAATAATTTTTTGATCTAGTATGGATTTTAAGTTTTAGAAATGCTTAATTAAATGGAAGTATCATTTTTAAGCATAATCTTACCTCATAAAGTAATATTCAATCGCAATGTTATACTATTAAAGAAATATTTGGGTAAATTTCAGTGCCTAGATTATGCATACAAGAAGCAAAAGCCAAAAGCTAGGAAAGGTTACTTGTCCAACTTCTCCAAATTATAATGTTGAAGATTGAGAAGCTAATTTTGATAATCTAAGAATAGGAAAATGAAGAATAAGCTCCCTCAAAAATGCAATGAGCATTTACATTTAATAATGGCGAAAGTTTTTCTACTGAATGGTGGTTAATTTGGTTCGGGATACAGTCGATGTTGCCATATTTTTCTACGGGGTTAGCTAATGAAAATTTTGTTTTATGTATGAAAATTAATTTATTGTTATGTATAGTGATTTATTGGTACTATGCATCGAAAGAGTTATTCAAAAAATCTCTATTTGTTTCGGTTTCGAAGGTGATCATAGATATTTTGAAGAGAATCATGAACAACCCATAGTTAATTTAGCATTTAAAGAGTTTGATTTTACATCTAGAGGATAGGCTTTTTGGAGTGAGCTTAATCAATCAACAAATTACATTACATCTATGCCTAATGGAAATGTAGATACTATTATCTATGTAGAAACGCAACCCTAAAAGCGATGCAGAAGATAATGGAAAAACAAGAACAAATAATACACACAAGTTTACGAGGTTCGATAAAATTGCTTACGTCCTTGATGAGATGAGGTTCTACTTCACTATCAATGGAGAATAGGATTATAGTGCTCATCTTCACATCTCTCGGAATTACTTACAGAGAAAGTAAATATCGCTACAAATATATAGCGAAAGATCATAATATTGGAAAGTATAAAACTGCCCTCAAATAAAAAATTCAAGTAAGGCATTGCGCCTTCCTACACCAGCGCTATGCAAGGGGGCATGAGCCCCCTTGCAATCCTCACGACCCGCTTATCGGTAAGCAGGACCATTGTTCTATCGAAAAGGACCTGCACCAGTACTCTCTGGATTAAACTTCGACAAAATACAATACATCACATACCAACAATCTATCTTTTTGATTGTCTAGATCAACTTTATTATCTTATATATGCTTTAATAAATATTTTACTTATCCATAACACAAAAATCTAATACTAATAAACCCCATACTCGTTTATGTATTTTCAAAACTTGGTCAAAAGAGCCTAATCACATAGGGCAAATAAGCTTGAGACACAACAGGAATTTGATAAAACCATTTCGAAAAGTGTTTGGATGGATTTGGCAGACAAGTGCGTCACACCCCACTTTCTCTTTTCGAATATGGATTTCAAAAACAAGAAGGAATACATAAAACCAAAATATATGTTATGAAGGTCTACAATACATCAGCAAAAGGATAAGGGTATATTTGCAAATAATACATAAATATATACTAATAAAGATAAAGCACCCCCACATATATCTACTTTAACTAGTCTTATTAGGTACACCATTCCCACTTCCAATGGCAACTCAGAAGTGTCATGCTATCATTGGTCACAACAGGTTCTCAGAATTTGATCCAGTAATCATCATCCTAAGCACCATTTTATGGAATGAAGTGTAACATTTGATAGAGAGTCTCTTTTTGTGGAACAATTAACCGAAATAACCGCTAAATTTCTTTTTATTTTACCATTCCAACTAAGTACCCACATGCCATCTGTCCCTTCAATCCCCATCACTTCTGTGTCCTCCTACGACTGTCAAGGAACAAGAAAATAAACAAATAAATAAAAAGTTCATATTTTTGGTATATTATTAGTATCAATCGTATCAATATTAGTTCCGACCGATATTAATATCTTAATTCAAGAGAATAGCATAATTGGTGAGCAACGAACTTGATACAAGTCATAAACTCGAACCTTCTAACTTCGACTTCTACTATGTACATCTTGGACCACTCTCATGTCGATCGAGACTGATATAGATACCAATACCATACCATGAACTAAATCAAAAAAATCCTTGGAAAGGGTACAAAAAATAATTCATTGAAATACATTTTTTTCTTAGAAGGAAAAAGTTTAACTTGACCTACTTTGCAAAGACCCACTACTTCGAGATAAAACCTACCCCAAGTTGCAACTCTCACCCATTATATAAGGAAGTACCCACAACCAACCCCACCAGTTCCCAACTTCTCTCACCTCCATATTCTTCATTCACTTATCCTCTGCTGTCTTGTGTGTGTTTGTGTTCAAGAGAGAGAGATGACACAAATGGGTTTGTTGTGGTGGGCAAAGCAAACATCCGCCACCAATTGTGGTGGCGAAAGTGGTGGCCCAACCTCTACTCCGACCACCACTACAACTCCAGCCACTTCAAAAAGACATAACAGTTGTTTCTGTCTAATGAAACTTGTGAAGAAACTGAAGAAACATAGCCGGATCTCATGCGGAAATAGGTCCAACAACACATTCCATTGCAGGTATGATCCATGGAGCTATGCCCTCAACTTCGATACAAGTGGGTGTGGGAGTATGTTGGATGATGATAACTATCACCACTTGCTTGCCTTCTCCTCAAGGTTCGCTGCCACACCACCCAATGCACCTCCCAGGCTTCTCGCAGTAGCCACCTCTCACTAATCTTCAATCATTTTTAACTCTTCTTCTCAAACTTTCTTTTTTTCCTTTTTTTTTTTTTTTTTTTTTTTTTTTTTTTTTTTTTTTTTTCATATACCCATCTTTTTTTTTCCTGGGTAATCTGTAACTCTGGTTTAGATGTAATGGATGTGAATATTCAAACACGGCTAGTGATTCCACATCATCAAGTTTTGGTAGAGAGAGATAATGGGTTTTAAACTTTGATAGATAATGTAGAAGATCTGTTCCTTAGTTACTGTTACTCTTTCTAGCTTCCTTCATTGTTTTCAGAGTTCTTTGATTCAGGGTATGGTGTGAAAACTTTTAAAGAGAACAGAAAATTAAATTGAGACTTTCAAGATTGAAATCAAGAAATGCCCATGTGGTGAAATGGGTCCCAAACAGATCAGATTGGGTTCCTCAAATCTGAAACTGATAAAATTGGATTGTAACAGACAAAGAATGGTTGTGAGATAGCAAAGCCCATAAATGGGTATGGCTAAGCTCCTCGGATCTGATTCATGTTTGGGCGGTGAGAATCTATGACATGTTGTGGGACCCTCTGTGCTCTCTCTCTCTCTCTCTCTCTCTCTCTCTCTCTCTCTCTCTCTCTCTCTCTCTCTCTCTCTCTCTCTCCACAACTTCAAATGGGTTCTGATTCAGTTCATTTAAAGGAACAAGGACTAAAGTATAGGTGATTGGGATGAGAACATTCCTCTTGCCAATGAGCTTTAAAAGAAAAGGTTATTTAGAAGTGTACCTGTTAGGGGTATTTTTTGGTAAATAAAATGTTTATTTGCCAAAACACCCTCTCACGATAACCTACCTTTAAGCTTATAGGAATAGGATTCTCTTTCTGTGGGAGAAGCAGAAGCTGCTTTCCAGGTTCTCTCATCTTATAAGAAATAGAAAAGATTTCAAATACCTTCCCTATTATTGAAACCACTTTTTGAAACTTTCTGATAAGTAGAAGAAAGTGCACATCAACAAATTCTTAATAAAGCTTGACCACATACTATAAAATGAAATGAAGTAGGTCAGCAAATGCCAACAGATAAGGTGAGAACTACTTTTGATTCCTAGCAGCGGTTTTGGAACAGTGAAGACATTCAAGTAAGACATAGGGTGCTAAGTGCCAAACACTCCAAAGCATATTTATCCAAAGAGAAAAAAAAAAAACCTCAAAAGTTGAAAATCGCATAGAGTTTTTTTTTTTTTTTTTTTTTTTTTTTTTTTGGTTTAAACAAACTGTATAGTACATGGTCGTAGGTATCGGTATAAAATTGTATATATCGATCGATTCTTTTCAGTATTAGTCATGACAGATATTGACACTTGGTTGATATGATACGAATTGTAAAAATTGAAACATATTCACAATCCAAAAAACACAATAAACAAAAAGAGAAAACAATCACACACAGCTGTAATGCAAGGATTTAAGTGGTTCGACAAGGTACTCACGTCCATAGAGAGTGGAGAACAATTTCACTAATGGTGGTGAATGGATTACACACCTATGTGTTTAGAAAAAAAAATTCAGTAACCATAATAACCCTCAATGGCAATAAAAATTTATATGAAAACAAAAGAATACAAATTTCTTGGATCACCACAAGTAAACCCTAGACTTTTCTCACAATCCAATCTACAAAATACAAGACATCGATCATTTTTTATTGTAAAAATGATGTTTTGATCGTATATTGGCTCAATAAGGCCTAACAAGGAGGTGGGTTTAAACGGAAAACCGGGGACCACTATTGGTTCAACCATTAGAATTGATTAATGCAGCCAAATCTAGTTTGGATTTGCAAATCCATTCACTCATTTGAGGTGACTCAAACAAAATGTATTAGTCGAGAGACGCAAGACACTGAAGTAAAACAAATGAATCAATACTAAAGATGGTCAATAATAGCAATTGCGTTAGGCAGTTGGGTGAGTTGTGGTGTACAAAAAATCCATGTTCATCAGGAGGTCTCAAGTTCGAATCTCCTAACTATTATCTACTTCCCTCCCTACATATGAAAAAAAAACCACCGACCTGGGTGGATAGGACCATTTTTCTTTCTCCTTAACACAGGATACACCCCACAGATGTAACATATACTACAGAAACAGCACAGCATAAAGTAGTACAGTACACGTCATATTAGCATGCAATTGTACCATTGAGATAGAGACGTATACCGTATACGCCATCGTCACTCACCACTGCCAAGTGACAAGGGAACCTTGATGGAAATATCTACAAAATGGTTTTCTGTGGATGACTTGGAGATATCTATCAATTTTTCCACTTGGAAAGATTAAATTAAAATTCAGATCATTGGCAAGGAGGTTTTAAGAATTGGGAATCAGATTGGTGAATCGGCAGACTTGAATTAGAATCGACCATGACTGAACCGATATGATCGATTCTAAGTCCAAAAAGTCAAAACCCTAGAATCACTGTGATATTTTAGAACCAGTTCTAAGGTTCTTGATTGGGTTTCATCTTAATCTAATCTGTCACATGATAATAGGCACCCAACCGTGGCTTGGTTATGTTGACAGTCAGACAAAAAAAAAATACTAAAATAAACATGGAAATGAATTTTTAGCCCGACAGCAATGACATCAGCACTAGAGCGACACCAATCATAGCGTGCTCGGAAGCATCAAAATGCTCTTCATCAATTATCGGGTTGCCCAATAAGTCATCCGGTAGTCGGGAGGACTCAGTCATGCATTCCCAGCACATAGGCATCCATCCCTAGTTCTGCCCAACCATCTGGAGAGGATCTTTTTCCATCAAAATGGGTGGGAGTTTTTGCATTCATGGAGGTCGGTCATTTCGGCTTTGATGTGTCTTGTTCCGGTGCCACAATGCCAAGTAGGGTTTTTTATTTTTATTTTTTATTTTTTCCAATAAACAAATAAGAGAAGTACTTCCAGTGGAAGAGTGTACTCCTATGCATGCCTGGGGGCTAATGGGGTTGCACGAGAAAGGGGGCTGTAATTTTTCATTTTAGGAGGTGGGCCAATCATTTCGCCCCCATGTGTCTAGGCTCAAGGGCCACTCTACAATAACAACAACAAACTAGGGTTGGCCACATGGATCCAACAAAACAAAATAGGAAAACTGTGATCTAAAAAAAAAAAAAAGTGGGAATGAAAAGATGTTTAAATGAAAGAGGGAGAATGAGAAGGGAAATGAAAATGAAAACTGACGGAAAGAACAAATGGAAGAGGCACGACCCAACAATTGAAGAGAATATCCACTAAATGGGATTGGCAATATGGATCCTTGCTCTCCAATGGGCTCCATCCGAATTCCGAGGTTGTAACTTAGTTAAAGACCCAAACTATATATATCATTTCTCATAACCTCTCTTATGATCATTTTAGGTCTGCCGCTAGCTCTTTTAACTCCAACCATCGATATCATATCACTCTTTACTGGGGCATCCCTAGGCCTTCGTTGAACATGACCATATCATCTCAAACAACTTTCTTGGAACTTATCATTGATTATGACAACTCCTAGATCAGCTCAGGGGATGCACTCCCCCACAAAAATCATTTTCCCAAACAAATATATTGATACCATCTCTCATCTCACATGGAAAAGTGATGTGGCAAATTCAACAAGTGCTCTTTTATTTTTTCAATTCATTTAAAGGATAATGAAAAAAGGACTAGGGACTTGTCCTGTAAAAACCACCATCACCAATTTGTCACCACCGGATTCCAATATTAAAAACATCCTTCTTCATTGTTGTTGTTGCACGATTCCGGGTAACGCAAACCTGCACAGCACATATTAGAAACTGACTCAAAGGGAACTCCAAGAGGAGGCTCCAATGCTAAAGTCAGGTCCTGATATTCTCATTCGTCCATAGTGTATTCAGTCAATTAAGAGTCGTACCTGTGAACCTGGGTAAGTCCTCCTTATACAGGCGACATGGGTCCTCCTCATTGGTCAGGGGTCTCTAGCATGCTCACACGCATCCTCATCCTATTGGAGGGATTATCCTTTGTGTGGCTAAGCTGGCTGGGCCTATAACAGTTAACCTGGGTTAGCTGTCACAACGGCTAACCTAACCACGGTAAGGTTATGTAATGGCTAACTTAACCATGGTGTGTCTAGGGGTTAAATAATCGTCTGACCTTGGTTAGCCATCTTGGTTAGTGTTTAAGTCAGTTAAGCGCGTGGGGACCTCCTGTGCTGGGAGGGATCGAGGTCGGGAGCCCCTATTGCTGGTCAAAGAGGTTGGCTTGTGCTCGGGCTAATGAGGTTGAGGTGTCCCGACCATTGACTGGTCAACAGGTATATGATACATCAATTGCATGCAAGACTTCATATTGCTGCATATGCACCGGTATTTCCTAGCTTCTAAAATGACAAAGCATTCATTACTTGATACAAACTTCAACAATTCACTTATACATTGTATTCAGCTTCAATAAAATAAAACAATTCTTCAGCTGTAAGACCTTGAATGCACATTGCTGCATATTCACTTGTAATCCTAGTATCATACCTGAATTGGAATTTTCACAGAATCTCAGATCAAGCTCAAAGAGTGCCTCCATGATCTTAATTGCCGTAGCTGTGACTCAGTCCATCTGAGGATCCCATCCCATACATTAAGGGAAACCCTGTTTTTGAGCTGATGCTTAAGTTGGATAGGTAGTTCTAAAGGCAAAGACCACACCACCTCAATCACCTCCTTGAAAGGGTCTCACCCTCCAAACCTTGGTGATTGGGTTCGACCGTAGTCTGAATCTCTGGCCACCTTGTGTCTTGTCCATAATATAAAAAGTGTTATTTTCTACTCGCCGGCATCTTTAGCTTAGGTTTTGAAAATCCAGATGTAATTAACTTCTAGATCATGTACCATCCTTTAGAAAGCTGGCTCTAAAAACGAGAAATGCACGCGAATAGCAGCGCTACATTACCCTTACAATCAAGGGCTGCATTCACATTTCACAAATGTGTGTGTATGAGCGCATGAGAGAGAGAGAGAGAGATCCAACTCTTCCTTGCATTCATTGCACCTCCCTACAAAACAAAAGCACAAAGAAAGGCAGGCAAAAATAAAAGGGAAACCATGTCAGACGAATTTTACCAATTAAAATTCAGAGCTCCGGCTTCTGAATTAAATCACCACCTGCATTTGAACCAACCTTTGATAAATACCATTAATAAAGATGGCAATCTCTTCTTCAGGAAAGAGCCAACCTGCTTGAGATGGGCAGAGAGGCCAAAGACTAGAGACCAAAGATGAGATGCAAAATGAGAACAGGACATCTATATATATATATATATATATATATAAATTTCTTTTCTCTTGAAGAAACTTTACACAGTAAATAACCTAATTGATCCCTCTGATGCTAGTAAACACTCTAATAAATCTTTCTTACAAAGAATCATTGCTGCCGGAATGCTCTGAAGCTACAAAGTTATGGAGGGAAAAATGGCTATGGTTCATGTTCACTCCCATGGTCATCTGACACAGTTTCCTCGGATGATATTTCCTCTTCAGGTCGGTTGATATTACAAGGATCTGAGTGAGTCTTGCTGGAGTCACCACTTTCAGTCCTGTCAGTTACATCCTTGGAAACCTCACTCCAAGGAGGGAATAATATGCTCTGCATAGCCTTTGGTTTTTCATGTACACTTTTCAATTCGGAGCTTCCACCCTCGCCAACTGCATCAGGAACCTTTGGCAAAGGCTTCTCACTCCTGAGGAAGCTACATCTCTCCATTCCTGGTACTGGTGATAACTGTGGGCCTGGAGCCACACAAGACGCTACCAAGTGAAGCACTTCAGGAGAGGGGGATAATCCTGTGCCAATCTTCTTGCAGTAGTTTATATAGGATGATGATGGTGGAGAACTCATCAGATTTAAATTCAATGGCGGCAAGTTGAGATCAGGTTCACTCCCAGAAAACCCTGATGTGCCCACGGATGTTGGCTGTAATGATGGTACCAGAGGAATGGAGCTTGAAGCAACATTGTCACCGAACAAGCTGGTCTGAAAGTTTTTGCTGGATTCAGCAATGTCTGGTGGCATCCGCTTGAGCTTTCGCAACCTACGTTTCTCTTTTTTCAGACTCTTCCTAGGATCCCTAGGCTGGGACGGGGGAGGACCCGGAACAGTAAATGGTGGAATTGTCAGCTTCTCTTCGCCATAAAGTAAGCGTACAGAATGAGCTATTGCCGAAACAGTTGGGGGCAGATCAGGTTCTGGTGGCCTTGCAGGAACATTGACAGCTTCCCGGAGCCAATGAGGAAGCTTGCTTGTCATAGAACTAGCTCCAGCTGTGTCATCCTTTGCAGCAGAAGAGCTACTGAGCTGCTTATTGGGCTCAGGCAGCACCCCAGTGCTAGTGGATTCACCAGCACGCATGCTGTTATGAGAATCCCGCAACAAATTAAGTGATCTATCCAAAAGACTTGGCAATTTGGCATGCTTATTTGCACCCGGTTCATCCTCCTTTTGCTTGAACTCGCAGCTGCTTGAACAATTCGCAGCAAGAGCGCTCAAACTACTGTTTGCAAAAGAATTAAGCATAAATGGAAGCTCCGAATTTAAGTTCGAAGTCCCAGGTCTATCCGAGGGCCCAGCAGGAAAATCTCCCATGAAATCTGGCCGAAATTTATCAGATTTCCAAGGTGGAATAAGTGCATTGCGCTCATTTGGAGCACCAAATTGTTCAAATCGATCAACATGTGGCAAGGTGGATGTTAGATCCCCATAACTCAATTGCATATCTGTCATATGAGTTCGAAATTTAGTAGGCGGGCAGTGGTCTGTCCCAAGACTAGAAAGTCTACTTCCATGCAATGCCCGCATCATCATACCATCAGAGATGCCAGGAAATGAGGTAGATTTGGGTGCTTTCCCCGACTTTGACACTGGCAATGCTGCTCCATCAAAGATCTTATGCTGTTCCTCCTCCCACTTCACTGACAAATCTTCATATGTTCTGGATTTAGAAAACTTTAGCTTGGAATCTCTGAGCATGGCTTCCCAGTTACCCCGCCCATACCGACGAACACCAATCCAGAGGGCATCAAGTTCATCTTCAGACCAGGTATCTATCTTTACTCTCTTTTTGAACAAGTTATTCGATCCGGATCCTGTTCTCATCATTATGTTATCAAGTACCTTCTTGTGATTCTCCGGTAAGGAGGAATACAAGGGCTGCACCTGACCTAGACCCAGTGAGGGAGGCACTTCTCTCAACAGTGGATTATATTTCGGATCTTCTGGTGGCAATCTCAAATTTGGCAACAAGGGCATTGCAGGGAGATCTTGCAATGAGTCGTTTAGAGCTTCATTTCTCATGCCCAGTGACAAGTTAGGCAAATAGTCAGGATGGGACCTTGCCACATTCTTAGCTGGGAGTGAGAATTTGGGTAGCCGGTTCTCATTTACAGCCAAGTTTGGCAGCGCCATCTTTTCTTGGAAGGCAGAGAAAGACGGATCTGAAATACTGACAGGATCAGGGCCTCTTCCTTGTGTGCTTACAGGAGGATACTGCAAAACAGACACCAAAGGGAAGGCAGGAATTCATAATATTGGCAACTTGAAGCTCGAGATACTAATAATCAGAATGTGCTGCATTGTTTTAACTGAAAAAGAAAAGCAGGATGCCAAATGGTTCCAAAGCACACATACCGGATTAAATGGAAAGTATTCTGGGATGGTACTCTTGGCCCGGCACTGGGAGATATCTGAGCATGAATCTGGCAGTGAATATGCAACTGCAACACTCTCTCGGCCCTTTATGTCCGTTTTAATTGATGTTCCAGCACCAGGGGCTAGATGGAAAGGAAATTCTGGAAACCCCAAGCTTACACTGCTTTGGCCACAGTTGGATTTTGGGAGGGAGTAAGAGTGAAGGTTACTATGTATTGAATCTAGTTGATTAGCATTGGGAGCACAAAGTCCCAGAACTGGTAACAGGTTGCTGGTAGGCACTGAATTGCTGTAACTTGTGCTCTGCAAGTGGGGGCTATGGAGGAAGACATCAGATGAAAGAGGATCAGGGGGCCTGACGGAAAGGTCCAGACTGCCCAAGACACTTCCATGAACAGGTTTTGGAGGCCTGCCTAACCTCAGAGTTGAGTCATTCTTGTTCTTGGATGCATCTGATGACTGATCAAATTTGTCATTCTCCAAATCGATGGCTAAAGCTCGTTTGCTGGCAGGATCTACTAATTGCTCCCCTCCCTCGGCATTAGTGGCAGGGAATGGGGGAAGTGACTCAGGCCGAAGCTCACCCTCTATATGATGAGATCCATCAGTGATATTTCTCTGAGCAAGCCTTTCCTTTTGTCTAGCACGGAGCTTGGCACTGTTCAAAGGATAGAACTCAATAAATGTAGAATCTTAACACGAACAAAGGTAGTCAAAACCAATTAAGAGAAAGACTTCGGAGGACTTACAACTTCATTTTTAGAGCTCGACCAGCAGGTGTATATTCCGGTTCTGGCTCCTGTTCCTCTTCATTACCACTCTGATTTGACATATTACAATTACAGTCAAGAAGTTATTACAATTACAGTCAAGAAGTACGCATATTCCATTTCAAAAAGGAGCAAAAGTAATATAGGCTTGTTTGACTTATGAAAATAATAAGGAAGAAACAAGTGAAACTTCAATGGAATAAGCAATTAAGGAATGAAGAGAAGACACCGTAATTTTCAAGCCAATTCAAGGAAATTACAGAGGTAACAAAGTACAAATCAAAATTTAATAAAGCAGATCTGGCTATGATGATATGCTTCACATTGAACACATTTAATTTGGCTCACAACAGATCCAGACAGCAGTGTTTAGGCTAATGAATAATTTTGAGAAAGACTAATATGGTTCCTGTGGAAAGATAACTGAGGTAAGAGCCAGTTATACAAGTAAGCCGGATGAAGATGGTGTTGGCTACTTGGTTCCAGGAATACTGCTGCATCATTCTACTCTACGTAAAACCAATTATGCTGTTAACTCACAAGTACCCATGTCTTTGCTCATGATTTCAACCTAGTTTATATTTGGTCCATGCCTCCTCTCATTTGCACCATATAAGTCCTCACTGGAAATCTGGCACATTAAATGGACTTCATTGCCCATGTCCAGACAATCTCAAATGACTCCCTCATCTTCTAACTTGGTGGTACAACCAGCCACTCCCCTTTTCTTCAAATGTCATTTCTAATTTTATCCCTCCTAGTCTTGCCATTCATACGTCTCAACGTACTCACTTCAGCCATATACTCAACTAATGTATGTGTTGTTTCCTTATCATAGTTCATTCAGCTACATGCAACATCCGTGCCACAGCATCTTGCAAAGTTTCATTTTAATACTAACGGTGTGCTGTTGCCACAAAAATGGTACAATGTTTCAAAGGAATTTTGTGAAGCCAACCGAAATATTACAGTTTCACAAGCTGTCAAAACGAAACAGTCTGCGATCAAAAATTTGAAATTTCACCAAAATTGTGAAATTTCGATCATGTTTTGGATTTCAGTATCATGTCAATCAAAATCTTCTCATAAATGCATGGTTTCGATCAAAATTTTGCAGTTTCATTGAGATGTCAACCATGTTTCAAGTTTCATTATCGTTTCACCAGTTTCGACTTCAAAGAGGGATACTTACTAGAAAAACTCATTTTTTGTGATTTTTCACCAAGTCACTCCCATATCTTTGTAATGAACCATGAATAACATTTGATAATTATGAAATGCTTTTTTGTTTTATGTTTATTCATTCCTAAAGTATATTTTATCTGTTTTAATTGAATTATGTGTGTTCTAGTACTAAGTTTTGTGTATACCAAGGATTTAGTTCTTGGGTATCGGGATACCGATCATACCGATACCAATCCAATCCTGGATTGGCTCATATCAGTCTGGGTCAATCAATTTTACCCTGATATTCATTTAAAAGAAATAGATTTTTTTCCAATACCGATACCCGATCCCAGATCGGCTGTGTCGTATTGGCATCAGACTTTTACACCTGTACCAATATGGAAACCCGATCCCATATCGGCCAGGTATTAGGATTACCAATACAATACTTTCGACCCAATACTAATACCTAAAACCATGGTGTATACAGAATCATACTGCATACACGTACACTACCAACCTAGGGTCCAAAGCCAAATTACCATTTTTTATTTTTTTTCTTTTACAATCTAAGAGTTCCACTATGTTTAAAGTGCCTAAAATAGGGTTCCCTAGAAGTTTTATTTTCGGTAGTTGTTAGGCAAGTATGGAGTAACCAATTTGAGTTTTATTTTGTTTCTAATTTTATTAGTTAGAATTGAGAAAGTAATTAGGAGTTGCTATTTTAGTTTTAGATTTTAATTAGGCAAGTTTTAATTTCACTTTATTATATAAAAGCATGTAACCCAAGTTATTGGATAGGTTTTTTGAAGAATGAATTGAATTGAATTGTTGATTGTGCCGGGTAGGTACTTCACAATGGTCGTGTGACCTTCTCCTCCCCCTCCCCCTCCCCCTCCCCCTTGTGATTCTCTATTTCTCTCTCTTCTTCTTCTTGCTCCTTTTTCCCTTCTTTACTGCTCTGTTTCCCTTACCTGTAACTGGTGGTAATAGCAGGACTCAAAGAATTGTTTCAAACTCTCAGGTGAAGCTTTGATCTGACCTGGGATTTCTAGGGTTAGTTTACCACTCTATGGGGACCCAAAGCCTAGAGTAGTTGGCCCTGATCCTTTCCCTTACATGGGTTTTCAAACCTGAAATCAAGTTTGGTTTCTGTCCAACCGCCAACAGCGGTTTTAGGTATTTAATACCATTTTCCTTGGTGATATGCTAACTGCTTATCAAATCAATTCATCAGATCTGAAGCTTGGGAACCCCTCCCTGAAATTTCATGAGGTTTGGAATCCTATTGAGGAAGATATCTCTCCGGAAATGATTCTGGTTTATCGTTGAGCTTGGGTTCTATTGTGGGTAGGAGTAGAAGAAAGGGCTCTTCAATTAGAAACCAAAGTTGTCTATATTTACAAGTTACCCTAATCTTTTGTACCTTCCTAATCTACCAACAATAACAATAAAAACAATCATAACCTTATCGCAACTGAATGGGATCGGCTACATGGATCCGGTATGAAAGAGGGAAAAAAAAAAAAGGTAGTCAAAGACGCATCATAGGAACATCCCCTACAAGGGATCGGCTACAAGGGTCCTTGTCCTCCACACAACTCTATCTGTGGTCATACTAGAATTTATGCATATCTTTTTATACCACTCCGTCAATAGTCGTTCTAAGCCTGCCCCTACCTGATGTAGGGGGTTCCTAGGTGACTAGGTTTCCTACGAGGTTAACTAGGTAGGACAAACTTAAGGGACTTGGGTTGGATACGATAAAGGAAGCTCAGCAAACAAGATTACATGCAAAATAAAGTGAGGCTAATGAACAAAGTAACAGAGAACAATAATAATTTAAGAAGAAAAACACATGAACTCACTTAAGTGTCAAGAGGAAACATGGGGTAGGGAACATAGCAGCAAACTAAATTAGGTTATGACACTAGCCTATTAAGCACCAAAGATAGATAAAGATACCATATTATATGCTCCAAAATCAGTCATACTTGTGATGAGAAAATCAGCAATATCTAAGGTAAACAGTGGTGCAAATAAAGTTAAACAATGGGCTAAAAGGTGGAGGGTTTTAATGAAAGTTAATGGAGCAAATAGTGAGGGGATAATGGGGGAATGGGAAGGTTCATTCTATACTTACCTACTGCCCAGTTCTGAGAAAAAAAAAAACCCAGATTTTGAAGATGGTGTCCAGTAATAGTCTGATTATTGAAAGATGATCAGCAGCAGCCCAGGTGATGATCTATCCACGTAGTATGGCCTTCGATTGTTGCAAACAGTGGCTGCAATAGTGCAACGGCAGCAACAGAGAATAACAGCAGCAACAACAGAGACTAAACAGCAGCAATGGAGAGAAAACAACAGCAGCAGAGAGCAGCCGGTAGCAGTAGACAGTAAACAGCAGCAGCAACAGTAAACAGCAGTAGTAGAAAAATTGGAAGAGAGAGGAGGCGAGAGAAGAGAATAGCGAGATAGAGAAGAGGGAACCGAGAGAGTGATCGAGAAAAAGGGGGGAATAGTTAGAGGCGAGAGAGAGGGACAGCATCTTTGCTTTTTTTTTTTTTTCCAATAATTCATTAACTAAAAAATTAGACGGCCAATGGCCTTACATAAGTAGTAAACTAGTTACTAAAAAGAAAAGATTATTCTAGGAACGTTATTTCATAAACAAAGAAACTTTCAAAAAGAAAACAATATGATAATTACTTAGTTCCCTAATTAACTTAAAGACTCAAATAAAAAAAATCCTAGAAAATAAAACTACTAAACTATCAGATTTGGTGGGGACCACACAATCTTTGGCAAAGTTTGGAAGGAGAGGAACTCGATCCAGTGTTGGAAAGGCTGGATCAAGCCTCCCTTTCTTCTGCCTTCTTCTTTCTTCTTCTTCCTTCTTCTAATCCTCCAACCACAAAGAAGGTTGGGTCTTCTTCTTCCTTCAGATGTACATCTTGATGTCCCCATCACTACCTCTTCTGGCTCCCTCCAAATGAATCTGGTCACTTTTCCTTAATGGGACATCCGTACATCTCCATTGAAAATGGTCACACCACCTCAACCGGCTCTTGTGGAGCTTATCCTGGATTGGTGCAACCCCCAAATCTTTTCTAATATGATCATTCCTCTCTCTCTCTCTCTCTCTCTCTCTCTCTCTCTCTCTCTCCTGGTTTTGCCGCTCAACCCTCTCAACATCCTCATCTCTGCGACACTTAGTTTATTCAGATTACTCTTCTTGACTGCTCGCTTCATATGTCATAGCTGGTCATATAATTATCCTGTAGAATTTTCTCTTGAGTTTAATAGGCAATCTTTTGTCACATAGCACCCCCCCGACGCACCTCTCCATTTCATCCACATCCCACCTTAATTCTATGGACAATATAATATTCTATACCACCTCTTTGTTAACGATGGACCCCAGATATTTAAAACAGTCACTCTGGGAAAGCTCATCTTACCCAAGTTTCACCACTCCATCCCTTCCCCTAGTTTGACTAAACGGGCACACAATATACTCTGTCTTCGTTCTGCTTATCATAAAGCCTCCTGATTCCAAGCTTGTTCTCCATAGCACCAGTTTAATATTAATTCCTTCCACTATTTCATCTATTAGGACAATATCACCAGCGAATAGAATACACCACAGAACCGGATCTTGGATGTGCCTAGTTAAATGGGGGCAACTACAAAGAGTTCCCCTGGAAAATTTATTCCTAATTTACCCTTGGCAAATAAATCTAAATCCCTTTCATATCCTTCTCTTTTATTTCTTTATCAATCCTTTAAGGTTTTTCCTATTTACAGTTCTGCCACTATATTTGAGACTTTGTTTTATTTACCAATCTGCCATCATGTCTTACTCTTGAATCATCTAATATTTGTGTGGGCCCATAAGTGATCTGATCCCCTTTTTGGAACCCGGAACCGCATCAACATGTCAAGCCCCTACGCTTCCTTAGGCATTGTATGACCGATCCTCAATGGAGGGGAGTCGGATCCCTCCAAAAGCACCTCTCAATTGACGTAAAAGTTTAAAATAAAGGAGAAGTTCATAAGACGGCTTTTAAACCAACAATATTCTAAAATCCCAAATGCTACAACTAAAGAAACAAATACATAAGCGAATTATAGTTGAAATATGTTTGTTGAGATGGCTAAATTGAACTACTTGGAAGCATGTGACCAACTCTCCCCGATTGAACCAGAATAGCATGCCCCATGCCATTTGGATGGTTGTCATGGCTTAATGTAGAACTAGAATCACAAGTGATCCTAATCCCATGCAGGATCTGAAATTCTGGCTGAATAGAGAAGATGTCTTCCAATAGGCTTGGTTCTAACTCTCAAACACTCTCACAGCAAACAAATAAAAGGAAAATAAGAAAGGAAAGAGAATTCGAGGGAGGTTTGGGAAGAGAAAAGAAAAACTAATGAATGGGAATCTCACCCCTCAGGTTTAGGCATCTCACCCAACTACATCCCACAGCACAACAGCATAAGCCATCTTTTCTTTTTTCACTAATAAATTCGTGTTCAATGCTGTAGCCCCTTACAAACTTATATAGAAGACTTAAAACTGACTTAAACACTAAAAAGGAAAGGCCATACCCAACCCTTAACTAATTGGGAAACCAAAACTGACTAGGAAACTGAAATAACAAAGGAAATAGACTCAAAACAGAACTCTAACTAAACTAATGAATTAATTCCCCGTTTTCCTACTTTCTACCCATATTTTAGGCCCATTATAGTGACCCATTACAAAGAAAATCCATGAGATCAAAGGCCCAACACATACATAACCCAACTCAAGGCTTATTTGCAATAAAATAAGCTAATTAAGTGACTTATCTGCATCAATTCGCCCTCTTAGAAAAAATTTGTCTTCAAATTTGTAGAGTGTGAAGGTGATTATAGCATGGTGCACGTCCCTCTTCAAGCCTTAGAAAAATTCAGGTAGCTCTTTGATAATAAGGATGTAGTCTAAAATATGATGAGCTCGGTCTTCAAGATACTTTACTGGGATGACGAATTCCACATGCTCAGCTTCAACAACCTCAAATGTATCCATGGAATCAACCACATGAAAGCCTTCAACCATTATGTTCTTAACCTCCACAATTTCAATCTCAAGCTCCTTAAGATCTTCCGCTAAGCTGTTCACAGTCATCACAGTTGTTGTAGTGTCAAGTTCCTCAACCTCAACTTCATTGTCCATTGTGGCAACCTTGTTGCTTTCGAACTCTTCCACATAAGTCTCATTGATGGGAACATCAATGTATAGCTCTTCCTTGACAATAGGAATTGCTGAAATTTCTTCAACACTAACCTCAACTTCTGACTCTAGTTCATTGGTTGAAGGTGTCTTCTCTTGTTGCTCCTTTGCAATTTGTTGCAGCATAATGGCCATGTGGTCAAACAATTCCTTCACGCTCTTGTCACCTGAGGGTGGCATTTGGGGTGTAATTGGAAAGAACTCTGGTGGAAGGAAGTACATACTTCGTTCACGTTTAGATAGGTACATGCCGCCAACTCACATTGCATCTCGTCCCAAGTTCTAGGCTCACGCCCTTGAGCTTGAAATTGCCTTTCATGGACTCTTCATTGTATTCGAACACAATCACTCAATTGGGAGCAAACGTATTGAAGTCGTGTCTCTGTCAAGTTGTAGTTGTCAAAGTACACATCTAATTCATATATCCATTCAAGGAACATGTGTGAAGAAAATATCTCACGAAATTCACGTGGCTCCATCTTTGGTCTGGCTAGGCTCTGATACCAAATAATGTACAACTAGAATCACAAGTGATCCTAATCCCAGGTAAGATCTGAACTTCTGGTTGAATAGAAACGATGTCCTCCAATAGGCTTGGTTCTAACTCTCAAACACTCTCTCACAGCAAACGAATAAAAGGAAAAAAAAAAAAAAGAATTCGATAGAGGGTTGAGAAGGGGGAAGAAGAACTAGTGAATGGGCATCTCACCCCTCAGATTTAGGCATCTCACCCAACTGCATCCCACAGCACAACGGCATAAGCCATCTATTCTTTTTCATTAATAAATTCGTGTTCAATGTTATAGCACCTTACAAACTTATATAGAAGACTCAAAACTGACTCAAAAACTAAAAAGGAAAGGCCTAACCTAATCTTTAACAAACAGGGAAACCTAAACTAACTAGAAAACTGAAAAAACAAAGGAAATATACACAAAACATGACTCTATCTAGACTATTGAATTAAATCCCTGTTTTCCTACTTTCTACCCAACCCATATTTTAGGTCCATTAAAGTGGCACATTAGAAAGAAAACCTATGGGATCAAATGCCCAACACATACATAACCCAACCAAGGCTTAGTTGTAATAAAATAATCCCATTAAGTGACTTATCTACATCATGGCTGAACTGTTAAAGCGCAGCCTATGCATCTGCATTTCCTCACTGTGCCTTATAAGTTCCCCTTCCCCTTTTTGCACAGTGGAACTTTTCAATTAACAAGAAAACAGAAGAAACAATTCTAATAGAAGGTGACTTAACAACGATGAATGACTGGAGCTCCTTTGAGGAGATGGCTCTAGGAGTATTCCATTTCATTATAAAGGGTCATGCCTCGATTGTGTGAGGATTATCCATACAGGGGTACCAGCTAAGCAGCTAGGCCAAAGCCAATCAGTTTAAGTGCCAGCCCAAACTCCATGTTAGTGATGTAGGAGCATCTCCATCACAGCTATTTTCAAAGCCTCGACTGTCCGAGATCAGTTGAGGTCAATTTACACATGTGGGAACATCTTATCACAGTGGGATTGGAGCAATAGAAAAAAATTAAATTATCTCTGGTAAAAATTGTAGCTTTTTCTTACTTAAGAGAGTTTTTTCCATGTGGTTTTATAGTAGAATCAGCTTAGGTATGCACTGGATAATAAGATGAGTTTAGAGGATACCACAGAATGGGATATTATCAGCAAAAAGGGATGCACCTAGTTTTGCCAACTCATAAACAAATTTATTGGCACTTCTTGGCATCCATTAAAAAACAACATACATTTCAGAAATTATCTGCTAAACAAGTCATACAAGCTGTGCATAGTGCCAAGGTGCATTTGAACATGTACCATTGATTATGAATATAATATGAATTAATAAACAACTTTTTTCCTTCTTTATATCAAATTTATTCTAATCCTTAGAAAAAATTATTCTTTAGAGCTACCATATACTGCTGTCATTAAAGTATGAAGATACACAAAATGATACAACTTTCAACTTATGAAGTAGCTACACATTCAAGAAACTCTCGATAGCTATGCAGTTCTGGAAGTAGGTTCAAAGAGAAAATATTACCTCACTCATGGTTTCATTAGGATGCAAAGCAAAGGCTTCCCTATAAGAAACTGCTTTCCTTAAGCGCTTTCCTCTACCAAGAGATGCTTCCTCCTCAACTTGATACTTTTCCCACCTTCAAAACCAATGAAAAATATATAAAAATCAAAATTCTGTCTTATATGAATGCTGTAAACTTGGTTTAGTAAGTGTCATTACAGGATATCTCTCTCGTTCATATAATAATTTTTGGGTGCATTTTTTCATGTTGTCTTCAGGTACCTATGTTATGTATTCAACAATTCATAGCAAACCAGTAATATACAATTGACAATCATTATGACAATTGGTTACTTGAGTCAAACATAGAGTGATTAATCATGCATTTGGATGTAGAAAAAAATTGCAATCAAAATATGAGTGATACTAATGGCCCTAATATAAGAATAAACTTTAAAATTTTGAATTTGATGTAAGATCTTGAAAACTATGTTCGAGGAGAATAGGGTTAGCTTCCATATCTAAACACAAATGGCTGCATAAAAATTGCACATATAATCAGAAAAAATAGACTGAGACGATGAAATAAAATGAACTAGAAGATCAAACCTAGAGGTAGGGGTAAGCCTAAAATGACCATAGAGGATGTTGTAAGAAATGACATGCAGAGGCGGTCTTAACTCTAGTATGACCTCACATAGAACTGTTTGGAGAGCAAGGATCCATGTTGCCAACTGATTGTAGGGGGGATGTTCCTATGGTGGTGCTTTGTTTCTTGGGGAAATTACCTAGATCCACAAGATAACAAAAGTAATTACAAGATAAGTAGGTTTTAAACTTAATTTACATCAATCCCCAAATCATTTAATGCTCGACCCACCCAAGATAAAAGTAAAATTTAACTTACTAAAATACCCTTTTACATCACTTATATCCAGAAGCACTCATCATTTTCTATATCCTGTAGAGAGTGTTTTTCCCTCATCTCTTCTTCTCCTCCCTCATCTTCATCTTTGTTGCCAATAATGTTTCGAAATCATCAAGCTTAGATGATGAAAATTACTCAAACGGCAGCCAAAATTACAACTAGGGGAACCTCTCCTGCATCGGCTATTCGTTCTGGGGGAACGGCCGACCTAGTTATTGTGGGTTACCGTGCTTTAAGCTCAAGTGCATTAATGGCTCTTCTGAGATAGAAATGGTATCTCAAACGTACCGAGTTCTTGAGACCGATCTACAGCTTCAAAGTCTCAAAATAGCCAGAAAAGATTTATGGGACAATCCATGTCCGAAACAGATCATCAAGACAACACTCGATTTCAATCTCTTCAATTACAGTGGCTCTGAAACTAACCTCTCCCTTTTCTATGATTGTCCTCCTTTACCGGAAATCCCAGCTACCAACAAGATCAGATGCCATGGGAAATTTGAATGGTCTGGCTAAGCTATGGTGGGGATTTTATAAGAACTGTCCAAGTCTTGCTTCAATGACTTGGAAGAATTTGAGGTTAGAAGGCTTAGATGGTGACGTTTGGGGTGAATTTATGAGTGCTTGATGAGTAGGTGGTTACAGAGAGATTGATTGTGGTTTTAAGAGAAACAAAGGTGGTTTGATCGTAGGTCAGTGGGTAGGGAAAATATTGTTTAAACTTCAAAGAACAAAGAAAATAATTGTACGAAAGAAGAGGAGCAAGTTTCTGAGAATCCATATAAAAGAGCAGGAAAACATCATACCAGAATCTACGTGGCTAGGATAATATACTCCTGGCTGCAAGACCTTTAATTTGGTGGATCCAAATTTGAATCTACTGGGAGAGGACAGTGCATGGGACTTTAGTGCAACATGAACCACACTGCTTGAAACTGATTCAAATATGTTAAAACAGATCCTCGGAAGGGAGTTGCAGGGCTAGGCAGGGACAGGGGAGGGTGAGCCGAGGTCGCAAGGAAGCGAGGGGCAGGGTCAGGGGTCAGTGAAGGAGTGGTTTGGGGGGGTGGGGAGGTAGGGAAGTAGGGAAGTGGGGTGCGGTGGCTTTGCCTTACGACCTGAAAGGATGAGTAGGTGGAGACTGGATATAGAAAATGAGGAGCGTTTATGGATAAAAGTGATGTAAAAGGGTATTTTAGTAAGTTAAATTTTACTTTTATTTTGGGTGGGTTGAACATTAAATGATTTGGGGATTAAGTAAATATTTTTAAAATATATTCTTGTGGATGTAAATTAAGTTTAAAACCTACTTATCTTGTAATTACTTTTCTTATCTCATGGATCTAAGTAATTTCCCCTTGTTTCTTTCTCTTTCTTCCCCCTTCTTTTCTTTTTCCCTTCTTGTCTTTCTTTATGTTTTCTATTATTTTACCTTCTAACGGAACCATGTAACCGACCCCATTTAGTTGGGAAAAGGCTAAGTTGATATTGTTGTTCTTGTAAAAGATCAAACCTAGGGGTTCTAAGCAATCATACTCAAAATTTTCAGAATCATGCTTTCAATTATAGTCTCCAAAGCAATAGCAAATATGTCAATTTATAAAAACAAATAACAAAAACCTACAATAAAAGCCACAGAAGCGTTTTCAGCCCATCATCTATTCTTTCATTCCCAGTTATGTTGTTTTTTAGAATTGAATTTCTCATCCTATCATCATGTAGTCAAAGGAACAGATTCTATAAGTCAATTCCACGTCATTTACTATCACATGCCAGCTCTGACAACATTAAAATGGTACACGTAGTTAAGTAATCATTCACATAGTTTGTATTTATTTGATTTACATCCGTGTCTTTTTATGTATAAAAATTGGGAAGTAGTCTATCCAGGAGCATAGCATACGCTAGAGCTCTCTAAGTCTTATCTCTCTCCTCTCAAGACAGAGGGGCAAATATGTCATTTCCTTGGGGGGGGGGGAGAGAGAGAACTCGGGGAAGCACTAGCATACACAACGCTCCTGGACAAAGTTCATTTTCCCAAACAAAATATTCATTAATTTTTTGTAAACTATAGATTTAATTGATCGAAATGAAGGTTCTTTGACTTGTAAAAAAGCAACCCACTACACAAGGCTCCCGCTACTGCAAAGCCTGGGAGGGGAAAATGTACGCAGCTTTATCCCCTGCTTTGCAAAAGAGGCTGTTTTCAAGTTTTGAACCTGTGAGTGGCTATGAGTAACGTGTTGCAATACTGCAACTTAACCGTTGCACCACAGGCTCACCCACTAATGCTAGATTGAAAATTTTAAGACTTAATCAGATATAATCATAGTTGATTCTGAAAATGTAAATCTTAACAAATTTGGGTTTCAGAGACTCAAATGAAATATTTGTGGGATTGAATAAAATCCAGCAACACATATGCCATATATTCACTACAAATTCAATCTTTTTATATCCCTATGTACATACACAAAAAAAAATGTGCAACCACTCACAGAAATTATGTTATAAAAAGAAGGCGTGCCCAGTGATATAGGCTCCTGCCACTGCAGAGTATGGGGAGGAGAGTCATAATGTACACAGCATTACCCCCACTTAGCGGAGAGGCTGTTTTCTGACTCGAACCCATGACCACTAGGTCATAATCGAGCAACCTTTACTACTGCACCAAGGTCCGCCCTCACAGCAATTATATTATAATAATAAAAAAATACAGAAGAACAAAGTGCCCTTGTAAAGTAACTAACTGCTGACCTCAAACGCAAAAGTCTGTCCCATTCATTTTCTTCAGTAACACCAACAGCATTTTCCTCTTTCTGTTCAGAACCTTGTGCACAGACATCACCACTCACGGCAGGAAGGAATTCAGTTCCAATTTGTTCTTCACTTGCCTCATCATTCCATTCCACTGACTGGGTGTTTAAATTTTGAAATACCAGAAAAAATATTAGATTGGCTTCTAACTCCTTTTGGTTATCCAACTAAAAGAAACAACAGACATTATCCCCACAAAAGCATTGCATCCAAACAGACTAATATCACATATAGACTTATAGACTACTTTCTTACAGTCATGGAAACACCAAAAACAGTCTTTGCTGCAAGCACCTAATAAAAATAAACTCTGGAATAAACAGCAGATCGATATCAGAAATAATAAAATACAGCATATTCATTTCTATTAAAAATGGTAATTCACATAACAGGATACTGGGAAACCATGCAAGATATCATAAAGTTATTGACACCATTTTAATTGAAAATTGGACAATGTCAACTTCTCTTTTCCTTTTTCTTTTTCTTTTTTTTTTTTCTTTTTTTTT
>NC_056564.1:11653772-11660935 GCF_013358625.1 Macadamia integrifolia | reverse complement strand
CTTAACATTTTCAAGAAATTTATTCATTGTTTTCAGATGGGAATTATTTTTATTTTCTTGAAAGAAATTATATGCTCATCTGCCACATAAAAAAACTAGACCAGCCCATAATACTCAACATGAGATGCAAGACTATTCGAATTTGTAGGCCAGTTGGAATGATATAAAAAAATAAAATAAAATAAAATAAAATACATAAATAAATAAATCCAAGGTTAAAGTTAACCATTTCCTCCACGGGCCTAAGATTTCCATGTCACAACTTAACTAAAAACCCTCCCCTTTAGCTGACATTCAAAAAGTCCATTCATTTAAGTACCTATCAGGCACAAGATCACATTGTATCAACATAATTTGATACAGTCATGACCACCACATAGATAGCATGCAATTTATTTCTCACTTACAGAGTATTTCATCAAATTGGCTTAGTGTGTCAAGTTCTGAGATTTTAAAACGTCTCATAGTTCAAAAGTTTATTTATTTTCGATAGTTTTTTACATTCTTTACTTATCATTTCTTTTTCTTTTCTTATGGCAAAGAGATTTTTTGTTAGAAAGAATAAGAGGGCGTACAGGTAGAGAACGATCAGAGTATTGTTCTACAAAAACATACTGGCCATATGACTATGCCAATCGACTAGGAGTAACGACCAGCCATTGAGAGGCCTGAGGAAATCTCCTGTTGCTTTAACCATCTCATTTCCATCTGTACTATAATCACAATCATACGGTGCCCATTCAAAATTTATACTTGAAGATCTGATTCTTGCTTTCGTCCCAAATATCTCTAGTGGCCCCAGAGACCGGAGTGTACCTCCACAAAATATTTGCATTTGAGATGAGATTCGAAATGCCAGTTGGTGAAGATTATTTTTAAACCTGGGGGAGGGAGCCATTCATATCAAAAATGCCCACAAAGCTCCTCTTTAAGCGATTTCATCTTCTGATAACTCTACTTCTTGTGAACTAAGACTGAAACAGAAAATATCAAGTCTTTCTTACTCTTTCCAAAATCATCAGAAATTCTGTATAAATTGTGTGCACCACCTCTTAGGTTCCCCTTTAGTTCATGTAAAATCTATAGCCAGCCCAACCTCTCGCCAAAGCATTATTTCACCAGAACTGAATCATGTCTTAGAATACCTTACTTCCAACCAATTAATCCCCAATCTGAAGGGTAGGGACTAGAAATTTTACTGAGCCCCTCCTTTCTTCTTGGAAACCCTTTGAATATAAATCACCCTTCCAATATCTGATAGCAGTGAGCTCGTCCAATAATTCAACTTTTCATTAACACTACGAGGGCTGCAAACTGCCCCAAAAGATGGAGCAACCCCCGATATTTTCTTCAGCAGGCAGGTCCAAGATTCATTAAATTGGAACCCTAGGTACAGCCAACCATCTCAAGATCCAGATCTACTAATTTTTGTTTCTTTAAGAAAATAATCTCAAAACTATCCATTTAAATATTGTCGACACGGTCATGAAGTCAGGAATCGTCCAGACCTCACAAGTTAAATGAAATAATCCTCATTTTTTAGCGGGGATGGATCTCCCTCTCTGTTAGGATTTCCCGGTTCCAGGTTGTCCATAAAACATCACTCCAATAATCTTCTGACTTGCACAGGTTCCTCAACTCTAGGCTCCTGTAGAAGTTACACAAGTAGGAGTCTCTCGTACGAAAAATAATATTGAACAATCACTTAAATGCATTGCAAGGCTTCTTTCATAGATAGAGATTCTTGCTCCTGATTAAACTCTTTTGTTGTGGTAAGCTATAGGCGTCATTTTCAACTCAAGCTGAAGTTATAGTAATTGCAGTCCTGACTACATTCCACCCGAAGATGAAATCAATGTAAGACGAAGCCTAATTCAAAACCAGTATATTGTAAAAATAGACAAAAGTGATGTAATCCAGGATAGCCAATCAATAAACTGATTTCTCTACAACTGATTGCTACATCCGTCTTCCCAGGTATGAAACTCCTGTAAGGCCTTTATTCAAGGATTGAAAAGCCTACAGTTGGTCAAGTAAGAGCTGAGAACCCCCCCCCCAATGTGTCATTCTTCCAGATTGACATTTCCTATCCATTCCTGGTACCCATCTGAACTCTGATTGGGTCGTCCCTCTCCAATTCTCATGCTCATTGAAATAATTGAAAATCTCCTGCCTCTGATGTAATACTGAAATTGAGGAAGCTCAAAACAGTACCAGGGTAGGATCTTTTCTCAGAGAATAGGGAATTCTAGATATGGAGAATAGGATATTGCTAAAACTTGTTGAAAGATAAAAAAGATGGAACAATAAACAATAATATAACACCCGGGCTTCACACCGCAAGGTGGATCGACTGGATCAAACACCAACCTACCTTGATCAAACACAAGGGATTTCTTGATCAAACACAAGAAGAGAGTTGCATAAGCAAACTTTGATTTCAAATTCTGAGTTGTTCTTGAATGCTTACAATTGATCCCTATTTATAGGACCAACTCAACAAAACATTACATACCCAACTTCCAACTAACAATAGTAGAAAGTCTTCACTTATTAAAGTTGGGGTAGGAAAGTCTTCACCTTCCAACTACTAAAGTTGGAAAAGTCTTCACCTACCAACTACCAAAAGTAGAAAAATCCTCACCTCTTAAAGTTACAATGGAAAAGTCATCCCCCAACTACCAAAGGTGGAAAAGTCTTCATCCCCCAACTACCAAAGGTGGAAAAGTCTTCATCCCCCAACTACCAAAGGTGGAAAAATCATCACCTCTTAAAGTTGGTATGGGAAAGTCTTCACCCCACCATTACTTACAAAAGTGAGTTGATTCTCCTCCCCCTTTTTAGAAAAGTAAAAAGTAAAAGTAAAAGTAAAAGTACCTTCTAAACATTTATTGACCCCATGACTGGTTCAACTAATGAACCAAACCACTGCTAGACCAAAACATGTAAACCAGAGTAACTAATCCCGTATGCATACCTATTACCATGGTTTAGACTCATTAAACTATTGAAGTTGCCTATTACATTAAAAAAACCCTTAGACTAAAGGCCCAACATGCATACAACCCAACCATAGGCTTATTCCTAAGAAAACAAGTCCATTTTGGTGATAAATCTGCATCAACTCTCCCCAGCTTGAAAAAATTCGTCCTCGAATTTTGTAGTGATGAGGGGGAAACCACATGTGAGTAGCAGCTTTGACCATTCCCAAACAAAACTCGGGTGATGTAGGAACATTGGGGATAAAGTCTTCAACGTGTGGAGTTCTCTCTTCAAAGAACCATGGTGGCATAATGAACTCTACATGATCATCCTCTGAATCAATATAGGTTGTAAATGTTGAATTTATAGAGTCCTCAACATTGGTAATCTCCTTGGCAAAGACTTGAGGCATAAGCTCCAACTTTTCAAGAACAATGTCTTCAATGTCGATTTCTTCCACATGAGTCTTAGTGATGGGATCATCATTGTCTAACCCGTCTTTGCCAGTAGAAATTGCTGGAATTTCTTCCACACTAACCTCAACTTCTGACTTTGGTTCGGTGATGGGAGGTGTCTTCTCATGTTGCTCCTTTGCATATTGTACAAGAATGGCCATGTGGTCTGTTAATTCTTTCATGCTCTTGTCACCAGTGGGTGGTTTTTGGAAATCTAAAGAAGACTTTAAAGGGGACTCGGGTGGAGGGAAGTACATTCTTCGTTCATGTTTGGATAGGCACATGCCCGCCAACTCGTACTTCATTTCTTCCCAAGTAATGGGAGATCTACCATGATCTTTTAGATCCCTTTCTTTGGTTCTCCACCACTCGCGGGCTGACCCAACTAGCTTAGTACGCACTAGGCTCATTTTGTGCGACTCAGATAATTCAAACCGGTCAAAGTAGTTATCTAAAGTAACCAACCAATCAAAAAATACCTGGGAATCATGCTTGTCGCTGAACTCCTTTAATTCAAGCTTGACCTTCTGTGATTCATCAGCACGTCGACAAGGTGCTTCAAGATCACCATTGAAATAAGATCTTATATGCTCCTCGAAGGTAGGTGGTGCTGTAGGGGTTCTTTGTTGTGCCCTTTCAGCACTTCTCCTATGTTGACGATGCACAGCAGATTGTAGTTGATACCTGTCCTCCCTTTCGAATGGTACATTGCTACCTTGTATTGGAGTAGTCCTTTGATTCTCAAGTGATTGCAACCTCGCACTTATGATCTTCTGTCCAGTAGAGAGCTGTTGAAGCATCTCAATCACCCTTGTCATCGGATCAGGTGGATCTAGCGGCCACTGTGACTCATTCTCTGCCATGCTCTGATACCAATTGATGTAATACTGAAATTGAGGAAGCTCAAAACAGTACCAGGGTAGGATCTTTTCTCAGAGAATAGGGAATTCTAGATATGGAGAATAGGATATTGCTAAAACTTGTTGAAAGATGAAAAAAAGATGGAACAATAAACAATAATATAACACCCGGGCTTCACACCGCAAGGTGGATCGACTGGATCAAACACCAACCTACCTTGATCAAACACAAGGGATTTCTTGATCAAACACAAGAAGAGAATTGCATAAGCAAACTTTGTTTTAAATTCTGAGTTGTCCTTGAATGCTTACAATTGATCCCTATTTATAGGACCAACTCAACAAAACATTACATACCCAACTTCCAACTAACAATAGTAGAAAGTCTTCACTTATTAAAGTTGGGGTAGGAAAGTCTTCACCTTCCAACTACTAAAGTTGGAAAAGTCTTCACCTACCAACTACCAAAAGTAGAAAATTCCTCACCTCTTAAAGTTACAATGGAAAAGTCATCCCCCAACTACCAAAGGTGGAAAAGTCTTCATCCCCCACCTACCAAAGGTGGAAAAATCTTCATCCCCCACCTACCAAAGGTGGAAAAGTCTTCATCCCCCAACTACCAAAGGTGGAAAAATCTTCATCCCCCACCTACCAAAGGTGGAAAAGTCTTCATCCCCCAACTACCAAAGGTGGAAAAATCATCACCTCTTAAAGTTGGTATGGGAAAGTCTTCACCCACCATTACTTACAAAAGTGAGTTGATTCCCCTCCCCCTTTTCTAGAAAAGTAAAAAGGTAAAAGTAAAAGTAAAAGTAAAAGTAAAAGTACCTTCTAAACACTTATTGACCCCATGACTGGTTCAACTAATGAACCAAACCACTACTAGACCTATTACCATGGTTTAGGCTCATTAAACTATTAAAGTAGCCTATTACATTAAAAAACCCTTGGACCAAAGGCCCAACATGCATACAACCCAACCATAGACTTATTCCTAAGAAAACAAGCCCATTTTGGTGATAAATCTGCATCAGCCTCCTACTCCCCAATTTTCATACTGCACTTCACACTCACAGAAAGAGAATGAGTTGTATTCTCTCTTTTAATTTCTTTTCTCGTCATTCTCTGAATCCCATTACTAGTAGAAATAGTGTGGTGAATCCTACTTCCTACAACAAATAACCCAGTCCAACAGTATTTGTGAAAACAAAAAAGCTTTAAACAATGCATTAGATGCTGCGAAACATCCAGAGTTTCACCCAGTGAAACAGTTAGATGATTAAGGAAATCTGGTAGCTGCCTACAAACTAAGCCATCATTTCCATGTCAATTCCAGAAGAATATTAAAACGTTAAAAATGCGGACCTTCAAAAATGGGATGATTCTATAGACGTCATGACAATTAAAAAGCCTTACATCCACCCCACAACGGAGTGGGTTTGATGCAGGATCATCTATCATTGATTTAGAAAAGTGTTTAAAACTTGTTAATGAAATCAAAGTTGAGTTTCTGCCCAGCTTTTTTCTGCACCTGAGGCTACTGTACAAAGTGTGTTGGAGTTTCAAGTTGCTGCACTAAACCCTGGTTGAGTTATTGCTGATCTACCTTTTTTTTTTTCTAGAATTGCTCAACTAACTATTACTTTCTGTATATATTATACAATCCCTAAGTTTTTTCCTTCAAATTTTCAATTTTTTCTTGCCCAAGAATTCATGCTGTAACTACGGGCTCTTGCCCTGCCCAATAGAAAGAGTTGGGAGTCGGACTTCTCCATAAATGACCTTGTTGAGAATGGTCCCTCTCTCTTTTACATTTACATGGCTGAACAATTGATCAGAGTTGAAGGTTTCAAGCTCTTATAGCCGCTGATTACTAGAGATCTCCGTAGTTGCTATGAGGCACCCTCCCTTTCTTTTTTCTTATACATTCTATATCAGTCCCATACCAAAATTTTCAGTTGTTCTATACTTGTCCACTCAATTTCAGCCATCATACCCTAGTCTTCACTCCTCACCATAATCATACACCTAGCAGTTGAATTGTTGAAACACACTAATAATGATCGCGGAGGTGATCTTTGCCTACTGTTTTATTATCTGAACATATCTAAACCCGGTGCATTGAACTGCAACATGTACACTTTTTTTTTAGTTTTTGGATAAGTTAGACCTGTGAACTATAAACCTAGCATAGTTCACACTCTATAATCTATGATATTACTTTGAAGTTCACTTAAAACTAAATGCAAGCCTTACATTTTTGAGATCCTACTTCGACTAGGATTCTTTTTCCCCTCAGAGAATGTTTTCTGTCACAAACCCTTGACTAATTGGTTCAGGATGTTATTTTCACCCTATATTTCAATGGAGTGGGGGATAAATATTATCCCTGAACACAGCTAATTGATTTCCCATCAAAAAGCCTCATCATCCATATTGAGGAACCAGCCAGAAATCTCTCCAGTAGTGGGGAACACCGCATAGCTTTAAGCATGTAGATATTAGCCAAATAAGCACCACAAATAGCATATGGAAGTGAACACTAATTGGAAAAAACTAAGACAGCCCATGAATAAACCAAATCAGTCCAGAGTACACAGCACTAAGCACATCAGCCTCAAGAGGGAAGATAAATAGACACAATCATTCACCTATTCTTCAAAGAAAATTTGTATGCTGGTTTAATATAGATGTGCAACCTATCCTTCAAAAGGTTCTAAGTTCACAAGAAAGCCAACTAAACATTTCATAACTAGAATTCTTTTCTGACAAGGCATAATTGAGTTTAGATCAGTTGACTTATTATGGTCACATTGTGCACAACAGCAACGCTGCCAACATGTCCACGTAAGCATCCCCTTCTCCG
>NC_056564.1:11609298-11653672 GCF_013358625.1 Macadamia integrifolia | reverse complement strand
CTAACTAAAGTGGAAATCAAGGTTGGGAACAAGGATTTTACATTTATGGGACAACTACAAACCTTGAATTCTTAGTGCGATACCCTCAATTTAGTGTTTATGCATAATACATGTTATCAATAGTTTTTTTTAACAAATTTTTTATGCAAAAATATTTAAAAAGGTGTTTCATATCCATTTATGTGCGTATCTTTAGCGTATCTTAGTGTATCTCCGATACGATACGATACCCTCCGATACGTATCTTAATTTTGGTCGACCGATACGGTGACCGATACCGATACTTTAATCCTTGGGTAGGACCCTTGCATCGAAAATGACTGAATAGTATTCGGTAGGGGTGTAAGTTTAGCCTTGGCGATCCAAACCCGCCCTGGACCCGAACCCTGTCTAACTTGACTATAAAGGTCAACCCGGCCCAATCTGACCCAATCCTGTGTGGGGTTGGGCCAGGCCTGGATTGAGGTGTAGAAAACCCAACCCGACCCTAACTCACCCTGAGTCTAACCCTGATTATTATTGTACTTTGTAGAATGCAAGTGTCTTTCCTAGCCAAGGGAGTTTATTGTTATTGTCATTGAGTTTCTTATGTAATAAGAATATGATAGCAAACAATATAGCCAAAAAAGAAAGCATAAAGCCAAACGAAAAAATCCATCTCTACACCCATAAAATAAAGAATGAGGAGAGGTGGGGGCTTGCAGTACTTGAGTTTCTTGGTCTTTATTATAGATCATGGTGAAATTCTAACAATAGTGAATGATTGGATTAATATGTTGACTTTTGATGGAGGGGATTAAAAAAATGGTCACATGAAAAAATAGGGGCACATAGAATCTCCATGAAAGAATGATAAAATATCATGTTTAGTATAGTTTAATGGAGGAATTCATTTTAGGGTTTTAATTAAAAAATCGAGTTTCAATTCATTTTAGGAATTGAAATCGGAATTGAATCGTACTTATTAGAATGTGATTCCACTAAAAAGACCAGCTAGGGTCAACTAGACCCAACCTGGCCCAACCTTGAGCCCAATAGGGCTGGGCCCGAACATGAATCCGCCAAGGTTGGGTTAGGGTTGGGTTAAGTTTTGGGACCTAGGGTTGGGTTAGGGTTTTAAGAAACCCGGCCCAACCTGGCCCTATTTCACCCCTAGACACCGTCAGTCTCTATTAGAGAATGTACCTCAAGTGCTGACATTAGCTGGTTTATATTTTATTAAATATCAAAATTCCCTTATAAAACCGAAATTATCTGATATACCCTTCTCTTAACCAGTTAACCCTATCACATATCCTCCATCATTTTTTTTTTCTTCTTCTCTTCTTATTCCTTTATCTCTTCCTTTCTCTGAGATAAGAGAACTAAACAAGAGGTCAAGGATATGGTTTGTTTCTTACTCAACCCCCCTTCCCTGCAACACACCTTCGTTGCAACTCGCAACCCGCCACCAGGATTTACCTTTGCTACAACTTGCGACCCCGCCACCCACATTGCTACCGGATAGGCAACACAATAACCACCCTCGTTGCCTGCAATGACATGTCGTCTTTAAGCTGGCGGAGCCGCATCAGCATTTTCACCATCATTTAATCGTCCCTCATAGCCTCTCTAATCCACTATTCGAACCAAATCAATCATAACAGTCCAATTCATCTTTCAGAGACTATTAAGAGTCCAATTACCTTTCAATTGGATTCCATGACAAGAAAACCACTAAAGTGGTTACACCATTATAGAGATTTCGAGATTATAAATAATCTCAAAGCCCTGACTTCTTCAAAAGGAAGGGGGAAAAAAAAGGAGAATGAGAGAAATTTAGAGAGAGAAATTTTTGAGATTATTTCTTTTACTTTCTAGTAGGGTTTCTCAATGGAGGAATTGGAATGACGACGAGCCGAATCTCAAACAAAGCTTCTAAAAGGCAAAGCCGAAGAGGACGAGCAAGAAGATAAGATCGATGGCGGAGAAGAGCGCTCGTTGAGGGCATGGAATATGAAGATGAATCTCAACCATTCAACCATAGATTAAATAGTAGAACTTGCACATATCTTTAATTACATCCACATATTTATTCAGACATAGCTCTTTTCACAAGAAATGCGGATTAAATATTTAGAGACTCTAAAAAAACTTATTCTAGATCAATAAAGATTATATAGTAATCCTTTTTAGTGATGTCTTGCTTCAAACAGAATCCATCAACCTTTGTGGTTTGTTAATGATTTTCTTTAAACGAAAGGATAGCATTTACTCCAGGAAATAAATAAAAAGAGGAACTTCAAAATAAATAAATAATTTGTAGATGATTTGCTTCAAACCAAGGATAGCATTTACTCCAAGAAATAAATAAAAGGAGAAAGCTCAAAGAAAAAAGATAGCTATGTTTGACACCACCAAAACCTTCCAGCCACCAGTCTTCTTCTTCATGTTTCAACACCCAGAGTTTGTTTAGTGAGAAGTCTCACATCAAATCCAAGTGGTGTATCATTCTGTAGTTGAAACACTACAATAGGAGGGGGAGAGAGAGAGCCTTTGATGGTATGATGTTTAGCACCCAAAGCACTCCAGAAGCCAAAGATGATTTTGTTAAGAAGGTAGGAGGAGGTAAAGTCACATTAGGATTGTTCTAGCGTGACCTATTTTCCCTTCGTGGTCCAAGTTTTTTTTTTTTTAATCCGAATATTATCTGAGACCCGAGGAAGCCCCTAAAATTTTATTAAATAAGAAAAACAAAATAATAAAGAAACAAAAGGGGGGACATAACCCGCCTTTTTTTTTTTGGTTAACCAAGGTGTTCGGGCTACCTTACACGCACCTTGACTAATCCTTAGGGAGACTAACGCAGTAACCCACTGCCACGGTCTCCACTTAAATTGTAGTGCATAAATGGGAATCAAACCTAAGACCGTGTGCCTATTCACATAATCTCCAATTCGCCCTAACCATTTAGGCAACCCACAGATGGGTGGACATAATCTGTCTTATCCCAACCCATGAGATACAAATCACGTTGACACTTGCAAAATCCAAAAGAAAAAGTTATTTGGTTTGATTCAATGATCATGTGAATTAATTCAATGGGAAAGAGAAAACCTATTGAGTTATTAAAATAGAGGGGTAATCTTTTAAAAAATATAAGGGAAAAAAAGAAAAAGGATATTTGCTATTTTAAGGGGAATCAATGGTGAAAATTTGAATAAATATAGGGTAGGTATAAGGAAGTGAGATAAGATTTTTCAATAGAAAAAAAAGTGAAAGGAGCATGGTTTTAGTACATGAATCAAAATAGGTATTGGTCATCCCCAAAATTATATCACATAGAAATACTTTTGATATTCTTAAAAAAATAAAAATTTTGACCATTTTCCTTAATTTGTACCATTTAACTGATATAATATCGGCTAGTATTAAGATTGAAGTCTATCAAATTGATATAGATCGTCTGATATGATTGATCAAATAGCGATACTTAGAACCATTGAAGGAAGGAACGAGCGATACTCAATTATTGGAAAAAGGTGCTCTTATACCACGTCTACAGTTGCAGGGACTGCATGACAACTTTGTGATCTCACTTTGTATGTTCATTGCTGCTAGTCTGTTGGTGAACTTGGTTTTTCATTTTGTCGATTTTTCACTTTGTCTCTCTTATTGCACTGGTAAACTTAGTTTTCCACTTTGTCTTCTCATTGTGCTAGAAAATTTTGTTAGAAAATCATCTCCACCCTATCCTCATCAATCATGTACGAATGGAACAGTAACTGGGTCGCCAACCCACAAGTAACTACACATTCCCCTTTCTTGTCTTAGATGTCTGCAATCTATTTATGTATCGCTCCTACAGACTTTGGTTCTGCTAGATATTTCTTGTTATGTGTTTGGCGAGATTGGGGTTGTAGAGATGGATATGAAGGAAGAATAGTTGGTAAGACGTAGAATAGATGAATGACCAAAATCATCAGATCATTCGATGATGATTTTCATTGTGAATTTTCTCTACATCTTCTGTTCTCCTATTTTGTACATTTGTTGTGACCTAAGTATAATTTCATTACATTCACTTATAGATTTTTGCTCTGTTGTCTAAGATTTGTAGCTCTTCTCCCATGTATTCTTCTTCCCATGGTTGCAGAGCAAATAATAAAGTCTGTAAAATATGTTTATTGTCTATTAAATAAAAATTTCAAATAACTTTATGTAAGCTCCCATAGGATTATTTCACTATGCCTTGTTTTATTGACGCTAGGTTTGTCTCTCTCTTTCTGTGTTATCATGAGGGTGGGTCAGGGCAAACGTCTAGGGATTGAGGGTGGAGCATAGATGGAGAGTTGCAAGGTGGGGTGGTGGGATATGGATAAGTTGTGGGGCAATGGGATTGGTGAAGAGGAAGGAGGAGGATACTAGAGTGGTGGGACAAGGATAAGTGGTGGCTCTGATACCAATTGGTAGGGATTCTAAATCATAGAATTATATAAATAACCCATAATGTATAGAATATAATAATGAATAATAAAGATTTTAATCACATAATTAGAGCCCCTAAACCAAGTTTGAAGTGTGTCTCATGAACTGTGATGAAGAACCACGTAATAGGAGTCCCTAAACGGAGTTTTAAACGTGTTTTTGCTAACAGTGGTCTCAATAGCTTCAGGGAATAAACCCATTAAGAACATGTGAACCTGTAAAAAATTCATTGATAGACTCTGATAAAACAATTTGGTAGATAAGAAAGTCTGTATATAGTGGATGGTCTCATCAGTATTCCCTCAAAATATACAGTGAACCTTACAGAATTTTCTCATAGGCCGTATGTCTTTTTCTTCTCCCTTTTATGGTGCTTATCTGTCTTGATTTTGTGTTCATTATTCATCCCAGACTTTTTATTTTCTTTTGCTTTGTGGTAGCAGTAGCAAAAGTGCTGATTTGTATGGTAGCAACTATAAGTTTGACTGTAAACGAGCTAAGAGTTCACATCAGATTTTTACGGTAGATGTCATCTTTGTAAAAAATATTTCATTTAAGTTAATTGCTTCGGCTATCAAAGTAAATAAAATTCTTAACTTTGAAGATGTGATGAAGGTCCTAGGAGTTATTGTGAGAAAACATAAGATCGAAAGATATTTGAAGTTGACCATGATTTGTTTCTTGCTTTTGTGTTAGTTGAAATCCTTCTTGATGGAACTATTTGCAATTTGGCATAGGGATTCTTCAACAATAATAGTTAATAATGTTTCAAAGTTAGAGATTCTTTTTTCCTGAATAATGAAGAAGAATTCCAATATGTAGGCAACAAAATACATTGTTGTCAGAGGTTCCACTCAATTGAGTGATATTTTTTTTAAATGGATATATCTTCAACAATGATAGTTAGTATTGCTTCTGTTATTAAATTTTTAGTTTCCAAATAGAAATTAACAAGCAAACACGATATTGATTGAAAAAAGGTACAAAATAAACTCTTGATGTTTCTTTTTTCAATTTTGCTGTTCTTACATCTTCTTACCTTTATTTCTTTTGCGGGCATCAGGCTGATGCAATGGTGAAACACAAGAAGATTAAAATAGTGCACACCAATATGAAATATATAATTACAAGATTGAGTGAGAAACCCTACAACAAGAAAATGTATATATATATATATATATATTTTTTTTTTTTATTACTGTAGCTGTGATAATTATTATCATGATAATTACCATAGGTTCTTCCTTTTCCTTGGCATTTGGTGGCAAAAACTTATAATTTTGATTTTTTTCTTTGATCAAACTTTTACTTTGGAATTGAAAATTAAATATGGAGTTGATAAAATGGAGGAAATTAGTGTGTACAAATTTGGAATCGATACAAAGGTTTAAATTTTCGTATATCTGAGCACTTCCACTGTGTCGATGTCGGTAAATCAAGACGACCCATTTACTTCCTAGTGGAGGTTAGAATTATTATTTTGTTTATATGTTTGGACAATGCTTATGTCCTTTTCTCCTTCTGTAACCTTTGTTTTCTACCTTTTATTTCAGTTTTGTTCTCTACTCAAACCACAAAGGTATTCGAATTTGAGTGAACTCTTTCTCGATGAGTTATATAAATTATCTAAACTATGCCTGCTAAAACCTCAGCAACATAATTTTATGTTAGTTTTCTGTGTCACCTTGATTCTTGTTTCATTTGTTTGTTAGTGTTTCATTTTCTTCACACACATGTTACGGTAGGCTATTCAAGAGAACCAGTACAACAACAATGCAATGCTTCATGCTTGTGGAATTTTCTTTTAAGAGGAACCAATTACAGTTTATGGTCGAGTTCTCGATGCACCTATGGTGAATATCTTTTTTTCTTCCATCTCTTTGGGTGATATTCCCATATTTTTATTTTATAGTGTATGGTGACTTCTTTAATTTAAATCATCACTATTAAGGTGTCTTATTTGTTCCAGTTAAATATTGGCAATTCTGAATCTTTTTATTCAAGGGAAAAGTGGAATTTTCGTGGCAAGGTGATGCATTTTCATTAATGGTTTTTCTTCTACATTACATGATTGTAGAAATATATGTCAGTTTGATTTTTCTTTTCTAAACAAATTATTTCATCTGTCAAAAATTCATCACTGGGCAGTTGTGGATTTTTCTACAACTTTTGAAGTGAGAGATTTTTATCTAGATCTAATTGCAGTTGGCACTAAAATGGGGATGATAAGTTATTCTATTATTGTTTATAACATTTTTAAGTTTAGCAATGTGCAACATTTTATTAATTGCAAATTCTACCTACTTTAGACTTTTCGTTGCAGCACACAGATAATTAAAGAAAATATTAGTTGGGAGAGGAAGGACCCAATTGAAAGAATTAAACAAATGTGCAAAAAGATAGAGGCTAGATTTCCTTAGCATTTTCCTTAGATAATTTTATGTTAACTATCCGAGAAGAATTCTAATATCTACAGTATGCTTGTACTTCTTTGCCAGAAATAAAAGTATAGTAGAAATAAAAGTCTTGTCTAGCATTGCAACTTGCAAGTATAATTAGGATAGAAAAGACAATGAAACTGTAACAAGATCAATGGTAGCAAGAGAGAAGCAGAAGAGAGATCAATAAAGGGCAGAGTGTTGTAGATCGAGCTGTTAAAAAGCGGGTGCGAAGCTAGTTCGATACTGGCCCTATTCTGTCCATCAAGCAAGCCTAGAACTTGATCAGTTTTACAGCAACTTTGGTTCCTTGTTTCTCCATCGGGCAGGAGATCCATCTCCAGATTTTGTCATAGTCAGCCAGCTGGCTATCAAGGAACTTGAAACAACCTTCTAGAAGCCCTACTGTTATACACATAGATGAGCTGTACTTCTATTTTTTGAGTCACTTTAGGCAGCAAGAAGAAGGCCTATTGATATCTAGTATTCGGTCTATGCTTAAGCCTAACACAATAGTCCAGGCTGGTTTCAAGTTTTCCCAATCATGCTAAACGGTGTGGGTTAGAATTGATACCCTTTGTCTAGTTCTATGATATGGTAAGATGGGTGGAACTAAAATTTTATGGACGTGAAACTCAAGGTTTTCTGTTCACATGTTAAGTTTCAACCTAAATGAGTTTTGGTCATGATGTATTTATTAAAAAAATAATAATAATAAATAAATAAAAAAAAAAAAATAAATAAAGCTATTAAAAGATGTACAGACTATAAAGACGGTGCATGGACATACATAGAGGTTATGCAGATATATGGAAGGCTTAATCATTGAAGTTGCATGAGAAAATTGATATCCGACAGTAAGAATCGTCACATAGGGGTGTCAATTTGTGGCCCAAACCGGGTAAACCGACCGGGACCGACCGTTTAAAGACCGGCCCGGCCCGGACCGGTTATTAAACGTGTCGGGCTTGAGCCCGACCCGTTTATAAATGGTCGGTCTCGGTTTTGCTACTTGAACCGTTGGGCGCCCGACCGAGACCGACCGAATAACGCCCGACCGAGACCGGCCTATTGTGCACCGACTTGGCCCGACCCTTTAATGATTGTAGAATACCTATTTTACCCCCCAAATTAAAGAATAAAAACTAAAAAGTAAAGACATGTTCACATTTTAAATAATGGTTATATTTTGTATCATTTATTGATTTATTGTCATTTTTTTGGGCTTGCATAAGTGGGCCGGAATATAATAGCACATTTTAAAGAGGGCCCGTTTAAAAACCGGTTAAAGCCCGTTTAACATTAAACATGTCCTTAGCCCGGTTAAGGCCCGACTAAAGCCCGATTAAGGTGGCCCGATTATAACCCGAGACCGACCGACCGAATATAAAGTGTACCATGCCCTCAATAACTAAGCCCGATTAGTTAAATGGGCGGACACGGTGTAGCCTTTGAAAGTCTTCAAACCCGATTAAGCCCGACCGAAACCGAACCGGCCCGACCGGTTGACACCCCTATCGTCACATCAACCTTTAACGTAGCAAACAAAGGTATTCACATCATGTATTTGGTTGTCATGTATTTGGTATAGTTGAATCCATCAATAAAACCTTTTGCGAAGAAAAGTTATCATCACATGAGAAGACACCCTCCATAAGAAATTAGCAATCCAATTCCGGTGCGTTTTAAATTATTTTAAGGGAAAAGGTTCTCTAAGCCACTAGAGTTAGGATAGCGTATGTTAGCACCTTTGTGTTTATATCTTTTCTACTCATGTGAAATGACTTTGTTGGCCTTCTATGTATAATATTATTTTATCACACCTTATTGATGGTTTTCTCTGTGCCACTTGTTCAAAGAACCTTCTCCCTTATTTTAAAAGTCATGCTTGTCATGATGATGGCATTGGATTGGTATCACAAGGGAGCCATTCATTCAATGAGTAGATGGATGTCAATGAGGGATCCAACCAAATCTTGGAAATTGGAATAAAAAACCTATAAGTTTTACTCCTTGGACATCCATGGATCCTATGACCAATGCTTCTGGATAAAGTTATAAACTTAGGATTTGTAAGGGGATGTCAATCTGGGCTGGAAAAAAAAAAAAACCCACTTTTAGAAGCCTAAATTGTTATGGACTGGGCTAGGTGACAGTGGCCCACTTTGCATAGTATATGGCAACTGTTAAAAGCCTAAATTATTATGGGCTGGGCTGGTTGACAGTAGCCCATTTTATATATTATATGGGCTTTGACTGAAGGTCGTTTGCTAATTTCCCAGTTCATGAAAGTTAAGACATGTGATAATGAGACTGAAGCCCACTAAAACAAAGCAACTGCCTACCTGAGAGAACAGGAGTATCCGGTTAAAGGTGTCCGGATTAAAATCCGAATTATCCGAAAAAATAGTTATCTGATCCAATTAAATAATCAATTAATGATTTTGAGGGTTCTTGAAATCTCTAAACAGGTTCTAAAGAATGAGGAAAAGAGTAAAAATAACATAGAAAGATGGATTAAGAGCAAATTATATTCATTGGGGAGGGGGGAGGTCCATATTACACAAGTTAGAGAATAAATAGATAGTTGAATATCCAAATTCAATCGGCATCCGTATTCGTTTAGGGATATTTGTATTCAATCAGGAAATATCTGGATCTGAATTCATTCGATCCGAACTCAATCCGTATACAATACATTTACATCCCTTTATTACTATTAACACATAACAGGTACCAAAGGCTATACCACATCCAAAACCCATGAGCTAGACAATTATGAGAGACAATAGGAGACTTACGAATTCTCTTCCCTGTGATTAATCATGATCCATGCAAGGCCTATGGAAATTGTAGCTGAATCTGAATCCTTTCTTCACATGGGATCCTATCTTCTATGAATTACTGTATCACAAGTCAATGGTGCATTAATTGCTCTAACTTATAACGCAATAGGGTCAAACAAGACGATTTGCATGGGTCAGAGAGGCGCTTCCCATTGTGGTCATATTAAATAACACCGGAAAACTGAAGAGGTTCACACTTCTTGCCCATCAAAATGGTTTTCTGCCACAACCCTCCATCTCCAAAGCTACCATCACCTTTTTCTTCTCTTTCTCTTCTTCCCCTCTTAACCCTCAAGGGGACAAGAACCTTGTCTCTGATCTTGTTCAGCAACCCCCCTGGTGGTTCCATTAATGGTGAATAATGACCCAACATCTTCTCTTCCCTCGTCCTCAACTTCCTCGAGAAAAGGCGGTTGGCCGACTTCACACAGCGACTTAGAAGAGTCAGCAAAGAATCTACGATCTCTTCCTTCCTCATCTTCACTCTTTTTAATCTTCTTTGATGGTCTCTGCAACTGTACATGTTTAAGAGAATATCAAATTCATTATCATATTCATACTTCTTTGGGTCACAGTAATGGGTAGCTAGGTTTGGTGAGCCATGAGTGCAAAGCTTTATTATGGTTGTTCTGTCTTTTCTACTTGCCTTGAGCTCATTTCCCGGTTGAAATCTTAAGCATGCATGCACGGATCTCATCGTCCCAGAGAAGAGAACACACTACAATTTACTAGGGTTCTGCTAGTTAGTCTACATCCATGGGGCTAACAATGGCTGGTTTCACTATTCTTCTCTGTGACTCTCCAAAAATCTAGGTCATGGCTACATCCATGGGGCCAACAATTAATGGCTGGTTTCACTATTTTTCTCTGTGACTGTCCAAAAATCTAGGTTATGGAACCCACATTTATCTGTAACTACCCTTCTTTTGTACCTTCTCTCTTAGTTGCAAGAGGGGCTTACTTGGAGAATATAATCCAAAAATTTGGAGAACTAAACTTTTTTTTTTGGCAATAAAAATTTATTGTTGATAACGTGTTAACTATATTGTTTCTGAATGATAAGTTTTCAGAATCCATGGGATGGAAGGCAATATATTTTGGAGAATATTATGAATATTTCCTTATATTTTGTTGTTTGTAATTTTGTGTAACACAACATTGCAGACTCCCTAGTTAGGAGGGTCATGTCCGTAACATGTGTGACAATCTAATCAAATTCCGATTGATGGATATTGGAGATATGTTATTATAGCAAACATCAACAAATACGAAATAAATACAAACAGATCCGCACAACACAAAGATTTAACGAGATTCATATACCGATGTGTTGTGCTACGTCTTCGAACGAAGAAAGGAGACGTTTTACTATGTAGAAGAGAAATCACACCCAAACAACGGCGAGAAAACTAGCCCTGAAACCCTTGCTCGAATCCCCCCTTAAATTACAATGATTTGTTCAATAAGACGATAGTACATTATATACTCCAAGTCATGGGTCGATCCATTACGTATCAGCCCAACCTTTCTTTTTCCATCACAGATCTTAAAAAACTTCCCATTCGGATCACCACCAAAATATGTTGAAGCGGGTTAATCTTCAAAAAAGATTAAGAATTCAAGACAAACCTAATATATGTCAACCTCTATCCATGAGTACTGCACGTAATCTATGAATAAATTCTCTTTCCCCTCACATGGGTTGGATTTCTTCTACTTAAAAAAAGATAAAGGCCAATTAATCTTGCACGTTAAGTACTGACTTTTCCATGTAAAGGAGTCGGCCAAACTATTTGCCAGTGCGAAATTGCAAGACCCCAAATAAGATGCCAAATAGGCTATGTCATCCATACTCTCTATCTTCTTAAATATGATTAGTGGTGTCAAAAATCAGACCCATCAATTTAAACTGATCGAAATTCTCGTCAGTTTAGTATTGATTTTGATTTTTTAAGAAATCTTTGAAGAACAAATAATCGATCAGACCGATTGAAATCAACCGTTTGGATTGATACCGATTCCAATTGATAAATATCAATAAAATTCAATTTTTTACACTTTTTTCTTTTATAAATGAAAAAAATTGAAATCAGACCAACAAACTGATAAGAGACTGTTAAAAGAAACCAATTATGGATTAAAACTAAATGAACCGATAACCATCAGCTTTGGTTTGGTTTTTGTAGACCACCTTATTGGTCCGATTTTGATTTGACTCGGTATATACAAAACTGATAAAAACTCAACTTAAATCGGACCAAACAGATCGTTTGACTCCCTAGTTGGGACTGATGAGGGTTCCATAAGCATTTGTGAAAGGGAGATTGTGAATGTACAGTAATAACTGAAATTACTTATGGGTGCCTACAAGACTAGATCAGGTTTGTGTATAAGATTGTTCTCGTATGCTCTTGGTCCTAATATTTAGAATCCACGGTCTCTCTCTGTATTTAATGAATTTCAAATGCTAGGACCAAGGGCGTACGAGAACAATCTCATATGTAAACCTGATCCGACCTCGGGTGGCTACCTCTCCACTCCCACCAATGATAGATATCAAACATCCATGCCCATGGAGAGTTGTGCCATGGTTTTGGTGTATGCATGGCAACCCACAGCCAAAAATATATGGTTGATGCCTTGATGAGCATTTGGATTTTTCATGCGGCTAATCATGTGGAGTAAAAAATTGTGACCATGGCCAGGTAGAGCCTAAGATCTCTTATTCACTTGTCATAATTCAGCCGAATCAACTTCAGCCACATGGCAAAATAGAACAAGGAAAAGACCCTTTTACCAAAAAGGAATGAAAGAATTGGATCTTAGACATCGACCTCAACCCACATTTGGTACTCCTTTGTTTTTTGGTAAAGTTTTGATTGGTGTCTAAACTTAAACTATATTTTATCCAAATCCCTCTTATGGTCTTGTGGAATGTTTCTTGTATGATTCCCCCAATAAAACATACTTTTATCTCTCCTTTTTCCATGGCTAGGGAATTTAGGAATTAGTGTTCGAATTGGTTTCTATTGATTCCCATTTCAATTGAATTAGAATCCATCGAAATCAATCGCAGAATGGCTAGAATTGAGATTGATCATAGCCAATTTCGATCAAAATCATTACTAATGAATATTGATCAGATTCTCATTTTCAAACAGTGCTCATGGCATTTTAAAATATTTGGTTTACCTCTTAATGGCATATCTTTACCTTACTTTTATTCCTACCTCTTAACTATCAGCTACATATCAAGATGACCTAATTATCTATTCATTGCTTAATTTTTAATATTATATTTTAGTTGTATAAACAACCTCGATCATATGGTACATATTCTCTAACAAAAATTTCTACCCAAAAAAAAAAAAAAATCAATCAGTGGACTATTTAAAATATCAATTTTATAGTGCGTACTTGATTAAATTAATACATAGATAAAAATATATGCTATAAAATTGGTCAATCCATATCACATAAATCAAATACCATACTTTGTTGGATTGAGAATGATATTATAGACATTAGAATAAAATTTGTATTAATAGAATAATATATTATTATTAATTATGTAATATAATGTTAGATCTTCGTAAATTCTTGATATGTAATAGTAAATAGTTGAGATAAAAATTTTAATAAATATGTAGAGGGAAAAGACTACTATACAGATATGATTCCTCTCCACAGAGCTCAAGGACCAGAGAGTGATCCTAGGGTTGAGATGACCTAGGGACATGTGCCCAAGTCCTTCCAACCCTAGGATCACTCTTTGATCCCTAGGTTCTATGCAGATGAGTCGAATCCCTACTACACTACCCCTTGTACATATTCTTTTATACCTCCCTTTTTTTTTTTTTTTCTATAGAAAAACTAATATTAAAAATCATAATTTACTAACTTATACCTTTTTTTTTTTTTGAGACCTTTATACCCTCTTCACATAATAAACATTAAACAATGGAGTCAATATTGACATTTTATCTTTGATCATGTGGGTCCCATATGAATGATACCATTTCTTAATCCCTCATTGGTGAAGTGTCCAGATTCCTCTTGCACTATGCGATTTAAAAAATCCAATGGGAGAGAGAGAGAGAAGAGAGAGAGGTGAAATTCTGTCTAGGCAAGGAAACTGACAGAATTTTCTTTTTGTTTTCACAATATTTCCATCTGCTTTGGATCCTTTACAGGAGAATCTAAACAAGCCTTTTTTCCTACTTCTAGTCTGACAGAGCAAAGAGTAGGCTAAACCCCACCTTATATATAGTGTGTGTGTGTGAGAGAGACAGAGAGAAAGAGAGAGAGGCGAAGCTTCTCTTCTTCTCTGCGACTTCGTGGGGGTATTTCTTTGAATCGAGAGAGCGACATAAACCCTAACCCTAATTGAAGCTCGTTGGGAAAACCTACGCATTCCTTTGTTTACGAGGAGGGGAGAGGAAGGAAGACAAAGTCCTATTTCGCAGAAGGAGATGGGTAAGAAGAAGAAGAGGCCTTCGAAAGTTTGGTGTTATTATTGCGATCGGGAGTTTGACGACGAGAAGATCCTTGTTCAGCATCAGAAAGCTAGGCACTTTAAATGCCATGTCTGCCATAAGAAGCTCTCAACTGCAAGTGGAATGGCAATACATGTTCTTCAGGTCCATAAGGAGAACGTCACAAAGTTCGCCTCTAAACCCTAACGTAGAAAAAGATAGAAAAAAAAAAAAAATCGTTTTGCCTGAAGTGATTCGTTGTTGTGTTCTCTTGAAATTGTGTCTGGGTTCTTTTGCGATAGATATTTTATTCCATTAGATATTCTTATTGCTGGTTTTCTGGTTGATTACCGTTGCATCATGGTGCAAATATGGTTGTTTTCGAGGGTTCTTCGTATCCTCTAGAATTTGTTTACATGCCAAGGTCACAAATTGTGCCAGTTGGAACCGCTATTGTATTTCTTCTGCATCATGATTTTCATCTTGTTGTGCCTCTACTTATTCTCCCGCATACCTTTTGCGAGAAAATGGATGAACTGTATTGCTGCGAAGGCAACAGTTCATCAGACTGCAGATATGCAGTCCAAAAGCCATGAAGATGTGTGAACGAGAAGAAGCTGCCACACAAAAGTCTAAATGTGCTCACTGTTATACCAGTTACTTTGGTTTTACGTACCTTATGATGGTTGTTCAGTACTGCCTGTGGTATGGCAGTTTATCCATCTGTTCTTTCCTATATTACAGGCATAAGATACTCATTTTTCAATTGATGATAACTAGGAAATTTGGGTGTCTGATATAGTTGGTATTATTAGAGATTGGGGAGGGTGTAGTCAACGAAAGGTACTCTCGCCATGTGGTTTCTTGGGGGGGTGGTGATATGATGACAGTGGAATTATGGCCAGGTTTTTCTGCGATGCAGATGGCAGAGAGCAGTCCATGGTGATTTTTTATCTTATCAGAAGGGCTAAGTTCTTGGTTTCAAATTGACTTGTTTTTGTTTAGAAGGAAGCCTAGGTATGCTAATGAGTTGGAAGATCTTAGGTCTCAGTTGGGTTATGTTTTGGGACATCAGTGCTGTTGTACTCTAGCCTCAAGTGGGATTGATGCAGGAGCGCTTCCATGGATCGGGCAAACCGTTTGGGAACCCAAACCGAGAACAGGTCCACATTTGGGTCTTTGGTCTAGTAGAATATTTTAGAATTTTATTTATTTATATTTTGATATTAGCATTTATTCTTTTTATTTGGGTAAGTTAAGTAGAAGCTAGTAGTTTCGTAGTTGTTTTATTTTCCTATTTGGAATTGGTTTCTAGTTTTAGTAGTTTTAAATTCTTATATATATGCTGTAAGCCTGGAACTACGATAGATTTTTTCAGATTGAAAGAATGAATAATTGAGTTTTGTGGAAGCCTGTGCGGCTGTGTGCATGTGCGATTTCCTTCTCTCTCCGGCTCTGCCCCCCCCCCCTTTTCTGTTCAATCTCCCTTTCCCTCCCCTTCTTCTTCATCCTTCTTGCATCTTTGTCCCTTTTCTTCTTTACTCTGTTCTGTTTTGGGTGATGATTACAGCCCATATATAATGGGTCGATCTCTCTTGATACTTCTTTCCTCTCCAGATTTTAGGTACAAACTGCCTTTCCATAGGCGATTCAACCCTCCAAAACTTAGGTCCAAAGCCCTCTTCAATCTTGAGATTCCATCACAACTCAGACCTGCGCTTATGTTCTCACCGCTAGGTACAAGTTCAGATTAAAAACACATACTCTTCACTTGGTGTTTAGGTAGTACCTGGATTTCAGAGGGTCGATTGTTGTGAGTTGAATCCCAAAGTCCCAATCTTGATCGATCCTATCTCGAGGGAAATTTTCTGTTCGAAATGAAACCTCTGCTGGTTCTGTTAATGCAAGGAAGAAGACAACCCCTCTGCTTCCACGATTCCTTTCTTTCCTTTATTAATAAACCCTTTTTAATTCCCTTTCCCATATTTCCCCTGCCTTTATACCCAAGTCCCTTCTATCCGTATTTTGTTTTCCCTTCCAAGATTACCCTCCTCATTCATACCGTCTATTCCACTGATTTACTTCCCTTTTGTAGCCTTGACTTACAATATTACCATTATCATGATTATTTGAGTTTCTTTGATTGGGTGGGCCCATAAGCGATTCAAATCGGGTTTCGTAACCTCGGATCCAATATCAAGTTATTAAGCTCATTTGTACTTATACCTTTTGAGTTCTTTACTTGGTGTACGAAAATGAAACCAAATTCACACTGAGGATAATTTTGACCTTCCAAAAATACCCCCAAGACAAGGTGATGGAGAATAGTCATAAAAGGACTTAAAAATCCATAAAATTGACCACGTTGTTCCAGATGTGTAATGTGAGTGAGTCAAATATTGACTTTTTGAAGAAACATCATGAGTTGGAGCTTGAGATGCTTCCTCATCAAACCTCCTTGGTTGGAAAAGTTGACCATGAGTCTTGTGATAATATAGCACCAGATAATCATCAGAAATATTCCTTTGTTCAATCTCATCAAATCCCCAAAAGAGTTGAGCAAGGGTGAAATAGTTTGAATTGGAATGATGAACATGATTATAGGCTCTTATTCGTCAATAGAGATCTTTGCTTGGATCAAGTCTTCTCTAAGTTTGCAGCTACATGATATTTGGGGGATCAAATCTATTTGGAAATAGAAATATCTTGCGGAAAAGTGTTGACATTTGTGGAGACATGATAAAAACACCAATGTGATGGATATATCTCATAAATGCTGGAAATTTAAAGTAAACTATTGGAAAGGAGATATTAAGAGTTCATAAACATACCTAGAAACCTTCACATGCACAAAAGAATCATTTATGCTGTTTTAGGAGACCAATACATATTTAGTGATGTATGTTATTCTTCATGTTTGGAATAGTAAATTTCGTTCTGCGCAAAGTATGAATTTTCTTCTTGATTATCAATTGTTGTTCCTTGTGATTGTAAAGAAATTACACAATCAACAGATTTTGCAAAATGGAAATTCAATAATCAAATGAATTTTCTTCTTGGACAGAATATTTTTTGTTATTGCGAAACCACTGAATAGATTCCAGGGTTTAAGCATTGCTGTTCTGGCAATGACTTATTGGCTGTAGAAACTTTGTGTATTTATTCATACTTTAAGCATTGCTGTTCTGGCAATGCGAAACCACTGAATAGATTCCAGGGTTAAAGCATTGATGTTCTGGCAATGACTAATTATCTTGTGAAATACTGTGTTGACTTATTGGCTGTAGAAACTTCGTGTATTTATTCTTATTTTAAGACATGGGAAATGTTCTTCTGTGGATTTTCTTTTATTTGGCCATTAGATTTCTTTTGTCTTATATAATAATATTACAATGGGAGTTGGTGTATTCTTTATGTCAATTATTTTGTCATTTTGGCCAAAGTTCCTTAATTTTGATCAATACAGGGTTCCTAATGCTAAACCTGAAAGAGAATCAACGGAAATTGAGATATTCGGAATGCAAGGGATCCCACCTGATATTTTAGCGGCACACTATGGAGAGCAAGGTAATTTTAATGAATGCAGTCATTGCCAAGATGTAAGAAGTTGGGATCTGCATCTTGTGTTGTGTGAGAGGTTTTTTTATTTTTTTTTATTTTCTATAGATTCTTTATTTTGTACATTGCAGTCCATGAGGTGTCTGTAGATGGGCACACCTAGTTGTGCCACTTGGAATGGTGATGTGGAAATTGCAACCATTGGATATCTAGGGAATCATGTGTCAAATTTCTGGTTCAAATTCAGCCATAGACACTCCCATATATTGGCATGCAGCCATACACTTTCTCAGTAGTCCTGGATTTTTTAGCTCTTTAGTTTTCCACTTGGCCAACTTGGTTTACTCTGAAACTTAACATGTGAGCATGGGAACTTGGTGTCCACTTGTCCACAAAATTTCAGCCCCATCCAGCTTGGCGCGTGGCAAAGTTGGGTGCCATCCATAGATACCTTATGGAATCGGTCATCTGTAAAACCTGTTCCTTTGTTGAAAGTCTCTGCCGTGCTTAGATATTGTCTCCATTTTCACCATCTATGAATCTTATTATTTTATCAGGAAGGATGGTTGATATGTAATGGTTCTTGGACTGGAGTTAGTCTTTTAATTTACTAAAACCTTCTGATGAGCATGAGAAAAATTCGTTGCAGATGAAGATGCCCCATCAAAAATGGCCAAACTGGAGATTCCAACCCCAAAGCTTGGTGGTGTGGTCCCAGGAGCAGTAGGTGTTGGCTTTCCTCCGCAGTCCACTCTAGGTGCAATGCAACCAATGTATGCATTTCTGTCTTGGATTTAACATTTCTACTGCTGATTTGAGATATCCTTATTCTTGGTATAATATGGCCAGTGTGAACTCTTTTATTTTATGGTATCATATCAAATTTTGGTTGAATTAAGTGGAAGACAAAAAATTGCAGTAATAGGCTGGAGTGGCTGAAACTGAAGAGGAAATCACAAATATTTAGTTTTGGCCGTGACTGAAATCAGAAGCAGAACTAAAAATCTGATTTTGTGTTTCCTCTAGAATGTATTTAGTTGCTGCTAGAAATTAGCTAATTAAATTTATTGTCCACTATCTTGCGGATTTATATATAAATTGGAATTATCTTTTCCTTAAATTATTCTATGCGATCACATTAATTAATCTCTGCTTTTGTTTATTTATCTTTGGCTACAGTTACAATTCTGCGTTAGCAATGCCTCCTTCAGGTTGGCCAGTTCCTCCTCGCCCACAACCTTGGTTTCCACCGCATCCAGCACTTTCAGTACCTCCTCCTGCACCTGTGGGATTGGCACAGCAGCCTTTATTTCCTATACAGGCTGGGCAGCCTCCTCTTTCATCCACATCTCCACAGCAACCACCTTTTCCAATCACGCCACTTGGATTACCCTCATCCACCCCGCTTGTTCCTGCTGTATCTCAACCTTTATTTCCAATTAGTGTGAGTGCTACTGCCCCAACTCATAGTTCACCGTTTTCAGCCGCTGTTCTTTCAACGACAACTCCACCGAGTGCGTCTGCAGAGCTTAAAAGCTTGGTTGACACATATTCAAGTGTGAACACTTCTACCGCAAATAGCTACCATGTCCCAGCTGTTCAAGGTTTTGATTCTCTTCTCTCTTAAGCTCCATATTGATTTTTTTTAATTTACTTGAATTGCATATTAATGCCATAGGGGATTCTACTTTTGCATACAAATATTTTTTGGTAAACATTATTTTTTTTTTTTTAATTTACTTGAATTGCATATTAATGCCTCAGGGGATTCTACTTCTGCATACAAATATTTTTTGGTGCACAAATGTTTACACATCCTTAAAAAAATATATTTCTATATGTTTGTACACCTTTTTTGCAAGTTACGTATTGTGTATGAGTTTGTTTTGTATCACTATTCATCTTCAAATGCATATCAAGATGGATCTGCAGGTGATGGACTATATCTCTAAGATTCTATATCAAAGGCCGATATTTCCTAGAACTACCAATTAGATCTAATGACAACATTTCTCTCAGAGAAAGAGAGAGAGAGCTGCTGTGCTGTTCCAATAAGGACGAGAAGAATTAGTTGGAAAAGAAGAGGAGAGAGAATAGCGAGAGAAAGAGTGAGAATCTTCTTACTAAAATTGGGTGTAGAGAGAAAAGCCAGCCTGTTGCACCTTCTTTGGTAACAAACCAAAAGAACCCAAAATTTTCCTCCCAACTAATCCAATAAAACAATTAAAAAAGGGGGGGGGGTACATCTATTTATAGAAGAAGTCCGAAGGAAATCTAGAACTCTTGGAGAGATAATACACTAACTTTACTTACTCGTCAGGACTTTAGTTTTGTTATTAACGCTAACAACTTATAGCTTATGTTTGACAAGAATATCTTTTAAAACTTGAAGGACTCCTAATCAACTCTACCCAGAGAACAACCCAATAACCAACTGTCGAAAATATTCATGGGACCCCCACCAAACATATTCCATGACCTGCTTATCTCCCCTTTCACATATGTAAAAGTACATACATACCCTTGATTACATAATTAATCCTCACATACATAAGAGAAGATCTGGCCCGTCCATTGGGTATCCCAAGATGCTCCCACATCAAGTTACTTTTGTTCATCAATGCCACTTGATTATAAAATGATGATATCTTTCCCAGAATTCTAAGTTTATTTATTTTTTCATATTGTATGATCAAAGTTAAGAGTGATGCATCATTGCATTGGTACTGTATTATTTATTTTTTATTTTTTTTATTGTCAGCCAATTGGTTGCTTTTGAAATTGCAGCAATTTTTTTTTTTTAATGTAAATGAAATTACAGCATCTTGCTGTGGAAGATATTCTGCCAGTTAATTGACCTAAAAAGTGTTGTGCCGATTTAAGTGTGGTATCTTCTTTCTATATGTTGTGGTTGTGGCTTGCGGTAGTTGCTGGAAATCACCTCAAGTGGGTAAGTGGCAGCAATACTTTTTCCTTTCTTGTTTTTTTGGGGGTTGTGGGGGTGGGAGCATCGCTTGCAGAGTATAGTACAGCTGCAGGATCGCTAGATGAGTAATTCTGAACTTTGGCAAAAAATGTTTAGCAGTATAGGACATACTGCTGGAGATCACCTTGATTGAGCAAGTGACAGCAATACTGTCAATGAAGTCGGAGCAAAAGTGTAATATGAGACTCGGAACAATTCAGGATAATATTAATTAACAACAGATATTGAAGAGAAACTTTATTCAAGTTTAATTATAACAAAAAGGAATTAAGAACAAGAGGTAAAATCTGTAGAAGACGGAATAGATTAGAAGCATTAAGAGTAGATAATTAGAGAGAGAGAGGTCAAGGGATGTCTCCAGTTGGCGCAAACCAATTGGTTGTGAAGAATATATTTTCTGTTATGGTGGAACATACTCAATTACAAAGAGAATTTTTGCTTTTCCTGATGACCAGACCATAGGATTCTCTGCTAGCTGTGAGAACTCTCTCTCTCTCTCCTCATGTTGATATGGTATTTTCTTAGGAGTTTCCAGATGTCCATAAAAATCTGTTATCTAGACAATGATTGTAGAGATAGAATAATAATTTAAGGAAAAGGACCAACGTAAAAAGTTGAAGGGAGAGGGATAGGCAACCGCTCGTGTGCGGTAAGCTAGCAGGTGGCACCAATGTAGGCATGGGGTGGGCAATGGGATTCATTTTAAAGGAGGAAAAGGAGAGAGAGTGAGAGAAAGAGAGAGAGAGTAGGCACTAGCTTGCAGTATGCGGCAGTGTCCCCAGCCTTTTCCCAAAGTTGAAATATATGCTTGAAAGGATGGTGAACTTCTTGACAAGGTCATGCATTTGATACTATATCCAACGGATACTTCATATGAGTGTTGAATTCATATTCACCAAGGATTTGGTGTCAAACTTTGAATCTGATTTAAGTTTTTTTTAATGATTTTACAAAAATATAAATAAATATAATCTGTATCACATATTAGGAATGAAAATAATTATATATAGTATTAAAATACCAAAACAGATATATCAATTTACAAATTCGTATCTGATTCCCATCTGGATACCAATAGATATCTAATTTGTACCATGTATCTAATTATCCAGACAAATATCAAGGTAAGCAATTGTGAATCTGAATTGAATTTCAACTATCCATTTAAGATGTTGTAAGTGTTTGTTTTCAATTCAAAGTGATGTGATTATGAGAATACACTTTTTAGGGAGGTTTACTGTCAATGTGAGTTTTTTTTTTTTTTTTTTGTAAATTTGATGTTATGCCAAGTCTTTTCTTTGTGCTGTATGGTGCTTGATGTTTTCTATTTCTGTTGCTTTTGCTGTAGGTGGTTCATTTCTCAATTCACATACATATGCTTCAGGTCCAAATACTGGTGGTCCTTCAATAGGGCCGCCTCCTGTGATAGCTAATAAAGCTCCGGCAACCCAACCAGGAGCTAATGAGGTTTATTTAGTCTGGGATGATGAGGCAATGTCCATGGTTAGTAGTTTTTCCTTATTCTGTTTGTTACAGTTTCAATGAATTTATTGATTTGAGTTATGATCCTGGTCCCACTCACTCAAGAAAATTTCTGCTGATTAAATGTGTTCATTTTATTACCAGGAGGAAAGAAGAATGTCCTTACCAAAGTATCAGGTGCATGATGAGACTAGCCAGGTAAGTTGTTACTGTATCTCCCCTCTTATTCTTCAAATGGATATGCGAGTTGCTTTGCACATCCGAATGGATGGTAAGGCTTTATCTTTGCTGCTTTCAGATTCAATTATTCAGACATTCTTACATATGTTAGTGGTACTTTCAAATGAATACTGGGCCTGAATTTTTTTCCGTGTTAAATAAGAACAACCTTTGAAAAGATCCTATGGGCCCTTTAATCAAATATCACTCTAGTTCTAACTATGCTGGCCGAGGGGGCATGGTGCTATATTTAACTGCCACTCTGCGGTTTGCAAGCAATTCCACGGATTTTTTGGGCATCAAAAGATTCAAGTAGGTATTCACATTATCTTTGCTGGTAGTTAGTATTTACAAATCTGACAAGCATGTTGCGATCAGCTGGAGGTTTCTTCAATCGGTCCACGCGAAAAAAAATAGTGTATGTATTTGCTTTGTTGAAAATTTTAATTCTCCCTATGATTCATTACAAAATGTGGGGGTTTGTGAGGAACAAGAATATTTCCCACGGGATTTTTCAATTCATAGCATTTCTTGTTATCTTTTTGATCGTACAGTGCATTCAGACTTGGCCCAGGTCAGCTTCTGTCTATTTTGTCACTGGGGAATGACTGGTGGTGAGAATTTATCTCTGATTTTCAGTAGTGTGGTTTCATTTTTCAGATGAACTCAATTGATGCTGCCATTGACAGAAGGATATCTGAAAGCAGGCTTGCTGGTCGAATGGCCTTCTAGTTGCACCATGGTAGAAGGTGGATGATCTATATAGAACTTCTCCAGAGGGCAAGCTTTCTCCATGAACCATAGAGACCAGAATCCCAAGAGTAAAACCAGTCTTACTGTGTTCTTTTGGGACGGCACCACTGGTCACCAAAATCAACTCTGTTGTATTCATTCAAACGGAGATAGAATATAGAAACCATTTTTTTTTTAAATATTTGGGGGGATCAACTTTCTGAGAGATGTAATAACGTTTGATATGCTTTTATTCGTTTCTTGGATTTCATTTTTAACTATCCTTTTTATTCTAGTGTTAACTATAATTTTTAGAATCATTTTTTTAATTTATCGTCAGGTGTGCTTTCGTTGAATTGTTCACTCTTCTATCTCAGGACCTGCTTGATTTTGTTTCTTCTGTTTAAACGGAAAAACCGTTTCTATGCGAAGAAATGAATTTTTGATTTTTTGTCCTTTTTTAGTCTAGTGTTAACTATAATTTTTAGTATCATTTTTCTAATTTATTGCCAGATGTGCTTTCCTTGAATTGTTCACTCTTTTATTTCAGGACCAGCTTGATTTTGTTTCCGCTGTTTCTGCAAAATCTGCTGTTTCTGTATCTAGGAACAGCAGAAATAGAAAAATCCATTTCTGTGCTAAAAAATGATTTTTGATTTTTTGAATTGCCATGTGGCAGGTTTTTTTGGTTCGCACTTAGTCAAATCTTTTTATTTATAGAACATGGATTAGATTGGCCTTTTGTTTAATTTTAACCTCAAAATCAAATATTTATCTTTTGTTTTTTTGGTGAAATATATTTATTCTTCCATGTAATGGGATATCCTCCCATGTATACGTATACTTATGCAACCACTTCGATAGCCACAAAGGCTATTGTATTATTTTTGAGTATTTTATGATTACTTATGCTATGTGGCGTACTCTGATTGCGTTATACTTTAACATTTGAACAAGGGGACCTTCGGTCTGTCCATAAAATTTTAGCTGAGTTGCCATGGAGCAAGAAATCGATATGAAGGGACATATTCCGGAATTTACCTTTAGGTTTAATCTTATCTTATTAAAAATTACATATTCCATTATTTCCTTCATTTTCTTGTCATCCCAATCTACAACATAGGGTCTGAAGGAATTTAGGACCCAAAATTGATTAAGAAACTCAATAAACCTCAAAAAAAAAAAAAATTTATTCGAAATAAAAACCTTTAAGTTGTTGAAGGTTTTTCATCCCTTCATCCAACGTTTTGAGAGAGGTGCGAAGAATGAGGTGCTGATAGAGGTACGGAGAATGAAGCTCGAAGAACAATTGGATCTTCGTCTGGACACGTGGTGTTCGTCCAGGTAGCTTTAGGCAAGACCTAGGCAATGGGTGCTCAAGAGAGGAGCCAAATCCGGGAATAAGAGGTAGGCAAACTTACACAGAAAGCAATAATGAGAAATAATGAAAAACAATGCCACAAGGGATTCTTAGATTAAAACTCTTTAAGAGACTACTCTTACAGGTAAAATCGTTAGGGTAAATTACTTAAAAATGTTGTTTATCGGTTTGTGATCATTTTACTATCCAGTTCGGCTTGGTCTAGTTTCGATTTTAGATGTATACATATGAAAATCAATGGAAAAATTCTGGTTTTCAGGTTTCCGATTTCTTATCATGTTACTATATGTCTGGTCTCAGTTTTTATTGAGTTCAATCCATTTTTCTGTTTTGGTCGAAAACCCATCCAAAACCAAACTGATAAGGGATCAATTTGATTTGATTTGGACTGAATTTTAATGTCATCTAGGTGAAGAGAGAATATGTGCATTCATGGTTTTTTGAAGTTATGAATGGACTATTAAAACATTGACTCTCATCATTAACTCTCACTTCATACCAATAAAAGTCTGAAATACCTTTTTGGGATTAATCAAACGGTCAAATCCTGTGGGTGAAGAGATTTTCTTTCACTGTGGATGAAAGGAAAGCTCAGTTTTTTTTTTCCTTATCATATATAAAATCTCATAAAGAATATCACAAAATCCACATGTTACCAGTAGCTTTCATGCATAGTTGTTGAGGTACGGCTGAGCCTGCAGAGAGAAGCTCAACCAAAATTAAGCAGTTGGGAAGGTAGAGTACTGCAGAACTGCGTGCCAACGCTTGGAAGTCTCTATAAATAGAACTTGTGCTCTATAAGGAAATAAATAGTTCTCGTGCAGAGAGAGAGAGAGAGAGAGAGAGAGAGAGAGAGAGAGATGGTTCAGTTACCTTTTGGCTATTCCCTTACAAGGTTTCTTGTTCAAGGAAAATAAACATAGAAATTGAAAGTGAGAATTGGAGGACACTAAACTGAAAGCTTTGATGAAGTTTTTGTAAAGATACAGTTTAGTTTCCTCCAATATCTCACCTTCAATAATTTGTGACAAAATCAGTCTTCTCTAACATCTCTCACCTTCACTGGTATACCAGAGGCATCAACATGGGTTTTGAACAGGAGAATTGGATGAAACCAAACTGCTTGCAAATTATAGCAAACAGTTTGTTTTCTTCCAATGTCTCATATTCAATGATTTGTGAAGCTGTAGATTACAAGGTTGAGTAATCCCAGTGTGCTACCCAGGCTCCTAGTTGGTCATAACCTTTAACCTTTGTTTGTTCACAATGGCAACCTAAGCTTTTACTGTTAACACCTAACAAGTAACGACAGCCCCTGAAAATAGGGGTGATCGATCCACACCCTCACAGAAGCACCGGGCATCATCGGCCTCATTGAGCTTCCTATCATGGCTTCCTGAAAGAACCCATCCCATAATACCTGTAGAACACCAGAGACATCTTTCAAGCTCTTGCTCAGACAATTGAGTACATGGCCCAGTATACCAGTCAGTGACATTGATGAGAACCAATGAAAGCCATGGATGTCTAGCAACACATTATTTCACTTATACTGATGGAGGAATGTTCTTCATTGCAAAAATGCACCAGTTGGGGCCTTCAAGGTAAGCTTCTTGCCCACATAAATGAGTCATTTGTGTATCAGTCTCCAACCAAGCTTTACAACGAGACTAATGCTTTGTACTTTTTGTTTTCCTGAAACCCAACCCTCTATTTTCCTTTGGCTGGTAAATTTGTGCCCCAATCAACTACTGCTCTCTTCTTATTCCCATCTTCTGAGGAGGCTTGTATGTCTACAGATACATGGAAAAACAAACATACAGCTATGAAAACTTCAATTCCAGGAAAGTCTATATATTGTTCCCATCTTTCAGGCTTTTAACCAAGGAGTTGTCAAGAAATGCACTAGTGTTCACTGAAACTACCAAGTGGTCAAGCGGGGATAACTGTTCTTCCCTCGTAGATCACATCTCAGTGAACAGTCTCACTGATTATGTAAAAGAACAGAATTTAAAAAACCAAGCCATCCCAAATTGAACTCAAAATTATATATACTTGGAACTATTGAAAGCTTGTAATGATCAGTCTTTTTGGATGGAACCTTCTACACCATGGTCTAACAGCACTCCAAGGAGACTTGGACTGCTTCACTCATAAATGGCTTTAGCATTATCTGGAAAACCTCGAAAATAAATGTAAACAGGGAACAAGAGAGCTGATCATGGAACACATTGTAACTTTTTTCATCCAATCAGTAGAAAATGAAGAAAGACAAAAGTACACGTGTTTATGTACAGAATGGCGGTGTAGATTCAAGCCCCCCTCCCCCCAATGGTAACATAACACGGTAAGGAAATGACACTCTAAATTGGGATATGAAATGCTATTTCATATCCATTCCATTCCAAGATCATTTCCATTTTTTCCATTTTCTTTTTCCTTTTTCTCCCCCTTTCTATTGACTCTATTATTTTCAATCTACAGTTATCCCAAGTAGAGTTGTAAGTCTGGGTCTTTTGCATCTTCTCAAAAGCAAAGAAGAACGTACAACACTTACAGATGAAAGGGCCATGCATGCCCCAGCTACCCAATGCGGTAACCTGAACCTCAGTATAGGAAAAATTAACTCCTGCTGCAACTGGGATGGCAATCACATTGTATCCCATGGCAAACACATAATTCAATCTGATACGGGAGAAGGTCTTTCTCGAGAGATCAATGGCTGTAATGACATCTTCCAAACTATTCCTCATTAGCACATAATCAGCAGCTTCTATAGCAATATCTGTCCCTGCTCCAAGCGCTATCCCAACATCTGCAGCCGCAAGAGCTGGTGAATCATTGATACCATCGCCCACCATTGCAACTGTACTTCCATCTTTCTGAAATGAATGTATAGCATCAACTTTTCCAGACGGCATCACCTCTGCTCTCACATCTTCAATGCCAGCCTGCAGCCACGAGTATTTATGTTGACCTAATCTCAGTATAGCAAGGTGATAATCAGTTAAGATAGATATTCATGAAACAAGAAATTCCCTGGTCAAAATTTAGTAACCAGGGAGAGAGGAAGAGAGAGATGTAAATTGGTGCTTCAAGAGAAGAGAAGCCATAACTAAATATTCACTTATCACGACAAATGATTTGATGCATGATGCTCGACTGCTGGAAGTGTAAACTGAGAGGAAACAAACCTCTTTAACTACAGCCCATGCTGTCCTTCAATTGTCCCCGGTTACCATGACTGGTCGAACACCCATATTCTTCAGGCCTTCTACAACAACAGCAGCTTCATATCATTGACTATCAACAATAAATTAAAAAGACCAAAAAGAAAAAGGAACTACAGAAGCACAGTAGGAAACATGGTTGGTCATCGCAAAAGATCATACTCACACTGAGAATCAGGCTAGAAATGAAAAGCTTGAACATATTTGAAGATTCTGCTGTATTGTTTGAAGTCATTCTCGAATAGGGCCTCTGGACATTGACTTCAAATTTTCCATTGCTTCCTCCTTCAATCATATCGACTATAGATCTGGAACCTATGCGTTCAGGATCAAAGAGAACTTCTAGTTCGGACTGAATCTTGTTGAAATTAGATTGTCTCACCCCTTTCAAGTCCCTAAGGATGCCATCTAAAAGTTGTAGTTCAAATTCAGTGGACAACCCAGCTACCACCAAGAAAATCTTATCCTGTTCCCCACTCTGTACAACTGCAACCTCAAAACCAGTATCTTCTATTGCATTAACTATATCATCCTTACTAGTGACAGCAGGATCATACTCAACTTCCCCTAATGAAGTTGCCAAGGCAACAGTTGCTCGTTTGATGCCAGGGAGCTTTATCAAAATACCTTCAACAGAATTTACACAAGCTGCACATGTCATACCTCCTATCCTGAACTGCCCCAACTAGGTTTTCTGTGATTTTGTTCCAAATTTATTGGAATCTGGTAAAATCTCAGCATCAAAACCTGCATCTTCAATTGCAGTCCCCATATCTTCATCCTGCACCCAACAGGTATAGTTGTAAATGGGAACATACTTTTAGAGTTTTCTGTAATCTAAACTACGAATCCACCAGTATGTTTGCAATAATGATCAAGTAAATTGAATATTCAGAAACTCAGCAATGGTCAAGCAAACACAAAGCAAATTCTGCAAGCATGATGGAATGCCACTTTGACTAACTTTATGACAGAAAGGATAAAGAGAAGGGAATTATCCAGGAAGTGCTTAACTAAGTGGTTCGTTACCCCAACTCCAAACCAAAAGTTACCAAAGAAATCGCAATAATTATTCAATGCCATTCTTCTTCCCAAGTGCATATTGCTTCTTTGAAATTATATTTTGTTACCGAGGTCTTGATGTATTTGAAAATGCCAAGGAACTTCAATAAGAGTCTTGCAGAGTTCAATTAGTAAGTACTTTTTGGCCTTTCCCAGCTTGTATACCCTTTAGCATGAACTAAACTCATCAAGAGAACAGCACCTCTTCGCAGCACAATGAAGTAGAACATAAGTGTCATCTAGGTTCTTTTCCTTGCGGAGAATGTAAAGGGTATTTATATCCATCTTAAAACCTTTTGAGGCCGTCGCATCCATCAACTTGAGTGCCTCTCCGTATTCCCTGATTCACAGCACACATTAACCAAAGAACTGCAAGTAACAAAATCCATCTTCATCTTTCAATGGATTTGCTTAGCCACACAAACCCCCCCCCCTGCCTTCTTTAAATATACCCTTGACCGAAAAAAAAACTAACCACATTTCACTTCACAACCCTCTCTCATTTGCTCAAGCAACTTGTAGGCAGAACTGTTCATCCACTCAAAACACCCACTAATCAAATCTGTTACAACCACTTGAGGACAAACTTTAGATTTTAAAAAATAACAATAATAATCATGATAGAGAATGTCAAACTCATCCTTGAGAGAGAAAGGCCAAGCTTGGCCCGAGGTTGATCCACAAATCCGAGCTTCGACATCTCAAGCAAAACCAATTCAGGATCAACTCAAAACAGGAGGGAAAAAAAAAAAAAAACCCAGCCCAAAGATCTAGCTTTGGACATGAAACAATATCAAACATAGGAAATCAACGTTAATAACGGAGAGAGAGGAAGAGCCGCAAGCTAGGAGGACAGAATTGGTGATATGTCGTCATAATCTGTCCCAGTTGGTGAGCAACAATGTTGATATGTCCTACTTGGTGATATGTCTTCATAATCTCTCTGTCCAGGTAACAGATCTTCAAACTGAATGGTTCCACATACACATCCAGTAAATGATGCGAAAATAAAGAAATACGCATGTTAGAAAATCTAATTTAGTAAGTAGCAAATTTCCTATGAGAAATGTCTTAGCAGACATTGGTGTAGCAGAGGTTTAAACTCACAAGATTATGGAAACTCTTTAGAGTATGTATAGTTCAATGACGTACCTGTGGTCGGCTGCACATTGGTCTGTTTTGCGATTCTGGATTACCTTCGTGTACTCAAATGCCAATATATACGCCTTCGTAATCTCCCAAGAATGAAAAATGAGAGTGACATTGTACTTCAGTTCAGTATAAACATAAAGTCAATAGTGATAATCAAAAAACTAAAATTGAGATGACAAAGAAAATCATTTTAATTGAAGCAAAAACATTTTCAGTATCATTAAGTTAGGAACACCAGGCGGATCCAAATCTTTGCACCTACTAAAAGAAGCAGGTGTCGTTGACACTCAATATGAAAAGCCAATAGATAAATGAAACCCCCAAAAACAGCAAACATAACTTCCTCTGATGAGAACAGGCCATCAGACTTCCAAGACTTAATTTCTCTGCACTTAAGGAAAAAAAGAGTCAATCACAGAAAAGATTCGAACATTATTGTCAAGCACAGAACCTGAGAAAGCACAGATTGATAACACAAATAGACTATGATGGGTCTGAAAACCATCAACTTCTTTCATTTCTATTTTCTTCAGTACAAAGCATATAATAAAATATCTTAACTACTGCTAATGTTACATGGCTTTCCCCATAACTAGCGGTTTGGGTGGAGATAGTGATCTAATTTCCGGTGCTGAACTTGGAAAGAGAGTGTTAAGCTTGTGCATGAGAATATCAGCCCTAGAAGGAACTTCATTTAGAAGAAATTGTTGAACAATTGGCTTCTTAAACCACTCTAAGACAGAATCCCCTGGACATCTCAAAACAACCTTACTGACCTCAAACGGCGATTGTACTGAATCTAGAAGCTGTGCTATCACAATCTTCAGGGTGGGTCCTGTAACTAATTTGATTCGTCTTGGGACAACACCATAATACAACATCCGCTTCCTGAACCTATGAAGAGTGTGGACAATTGCAATGAGAGCAGCCCCCACTGATAAGTTTCTGACATCCAACGACCAGGCAATATGCTGATCAAAGACTATCGCCTTGGGAAAAAGCTTATTCTCATAGGCAACCTTCCAGACACACCGAGCTCGGTTTATTTGTCCCATGAGCACAAGATAATTAAGGAGAACATTAACAAAGTACCTGGCAGCACCCTCTTCCAGCTCATAATCAATGCCCTGGAAAAATTCTCTCACAAACGACAACACTGGTTGCTTTCTCTGTTCTGGACCTGTAAAGAGCCCACACATGAAAGTGTGTGCCTTGTGATTCGTAGCACTCAAGATCGACATCAAATGCCTTTCATTCTGTTCATCTTGGCACCTTACAAGATGGGCCAGGATTGATGTATACAGTATGAGATCAACCTTTGCAGCAGAATTTACATAAGTCTCAAGTAGAGGTTTAGCTGATTCATACAAACCATTTTTCATGCATGATTCAAAGAGCTGCCTGATGATAAAATTATTAGTTCGAATGCCAGATGCACCCATGAAACGCAGCCACCTCAAAGCGAGATCAACTGACCCATCTTTAATGTAGATCATCAAAACATCACTGGCACTCACATCAACAGAAAATCCCATGGCTTTCATCTCAAGTAAAATCTTGGCAGCCACATCCACGAGCTTCTTATTTGCTAGGACTGTCAAAAGGGAAGTATATGTGTTCAGACCAGCTCTCAAACCCGCATTGGTCATAGAGTTATAGAGTTTCATGGCTGAGTCCACTTGTCCAGATGCAGCATGCATTTCCAAGAGACAAGAATAGGTGGATGGTGTAGGTAAAAACCCTGCTTTCTCCATATCAGAGAAAACTGACATTGCGATATCAAGCTTTCCAGACTTTGCATGAGACTCAACAATCATTGTGTAGAGCCCATAATTGGGCCTAAACCCAGCTTTCTTCATCTCATCCCATATCCGCAGAGCAGTGTCTAGTTTCCCAGCCTTACCAAATGACTCAATCAGAGACACGTACATCGTTGCCGATGGCCTCATGCCAAAACCCTGCATTTCCATATACACTTTCATTGATGTGTCAAGCCTCCCAGCTTTCCCCATGGAATCAACTAGAGATGCAAAGATGGGATAGTTGGGTCGATAACCATTTTCTTTCATCTCTTGGAAGAGCTTGAAAGCAGCATCCAGACGCCCAGACTTTGCGAGGCTTGGTATCATCATTTCATAGGTTGAGTCATCCAATGAACAACCAGCTACTTCCATGGCCTCATATATCTCTAATGCCTTATAAGGCAGACCCTTGTTCAGAAACAATGTTATAAGTGAGTTGTAAGTCCGGGTATCGATTTTACATCCTGAGTCTTGAAGTTTCTTGAAACAACAGAAGGAAACCTCCAGTTTCTCAGCCCTAGCGAGATGCTGAATCACCTGATTATATGCCATGAATGATGAAATTCCCTTGCCACTGCATTCTTTAATCATCTCATCAAACAACGACTGAATTCCTTCAAAATCTCTAATCTGATTCAATAGATCAAACAGACAAAGATAACTCTCATCACTTGGGCAATACCAAGATTGCCTCCTTGCCCATCGGAATAAGCTCAATGAGGCTTCGGTTTCTCCAATCTCCTTCAACGCCTGATTCAAATGACCCATGCTCGGAACAAAATGTAGCTTATCCAATTGGGTTTCCATTTCAGGTCCCCATTTCCATCTCTTCACAATCTCCACAATTTTTGCAACAGCAGAAACATTCAAAAAGGGTTTTTTCAATCCACCAACCATGACATGACCATCTTGCCCAGGCTCCACTGACCGGATTCCCTTCCCAGAGAAAATCTCCTCACCCGATTCATCCAAATAAACTATGTCTTCCGTCCACTCATTAGAATCATTACTGCTCTTTCCTGAACAGAAATTTCTGCAGAAACTACGGTTTTGAATATAATTTTTTGACGTAATCCAGCTGGAATACTCCTTAGGTGCTGAAAGTCTAAATTTTCCACGATGATAGCTATGGGTTTTGCAGAGGGAATCATAGTTCTCAGTATCTACAATTCCACTAAAGGGAAGAAACCGAAATCCATAGTCAGGGTTTTCCCTAAGTAAGTGGAGATTTTTCAATCCATTTGTTGCCCGTTTGAGATTTCGAGGACAAATAATACTACGATAAATCATTGCTATTGTCTTAATTACAGAGATGAAGAGCTGTCCATTGTAGGAAATTAGAAGGAAAAGAAGAACTGCAAACCAGAGATTGTACTCAAATGTGTACCTTCGTTGCACCACTACTCTCTTCTTCCCTGAGCTAAGAGCTTGGGAAAAAGACGCGCCAAGAATTTAGGGCTGATTCTTGTCCGTCGCTCACAAGGTCAGACGCAGCTACATATTAAGGTTTTCCTCTGTTTTCAGGTAAAAAGGTTTAATAACTCGGAATCTTACTCGGGCTGAGTCGATATATCGCATTTTTAAAACCCTAAAACACCAGGTAAAAAAAGAAGATCTTTAGACTGTTTGGTCGCCAGTGAAGTGGAATAAAATCAATACAAAAATGGATTTTTTTTTTTTAATAATTACCTAACAAGATGAGTGTAATTAACTTCAAATATGCCAAATTTTTACATTAAATTTCACTTTATTTTGCAATTAAACTCTTTTAATTTGAAAAATAAAATAAAGAATTAGTATCGCTACCTAGTCGTATGGCCATTGTGTCAACATGATCGAGAACCAATTAGGGGAGGTGCAAGCATCCAACCAGGGGCAGGGTATGTGATATCTACCTACTCATGTGACCATTGTGTCAACATGATCCAGGACCAATTAGGGGAGGTGCACAAGCATCCAACCAGGGGGAAGGTTGGCCTCTTCTCCACCCTTTGTGTCTAGGCATAGGGCACGCGACTAGGCGATATTTTTCCCATAAAATAAACTATACATTTGCCAAATACGGAAGAAGTTTTAGAAAGATTATACAATTGCAATTACAAAATTTTTCTTTTTTTCTTTTTCAAAATCTTTCACCTACAACCAAATAAAGCCTAAAGTAAGACTAAATTTCCTTTTTATATAAAATTTTCAAAACAACTCAAACCTAGAGAAAATAAATTAATAAAGAGGAAAATATATTGGGATGTTAGTTGAATATCTGAATTCAATTCGGGGTATTTGTATTCAGTCTGAACATATCCAAATCCTAATTTGGATCATCCGAAACATAATATATCCAATTCAAATAATTATATAGCTAATAGTAATAATAAAAAAATAAAAATAAATTAATTAATAATCTTATGGGTTCTTGAAGATCAATAGGTTATAGAGACTAACGAAAAGAGCTAAGATAACAAGGAGACATGGATTAAGAGCAAATGTGAAATGATTTGTTTACAAATGTACATTCAAATTTTGTTAGGGAAAATGTTCTCTCTCTCTTCTCCTCATATAAGATGATATTGCCGCATCTCATTGCTGTGTTCCTCTATACCACTAGCCCAGAGAACCCTCTCCTTTTTTATTATTACTTTCTCTTACCATACACTGTTAAACAAAAGCAAAGAGAGCTGTCAGTTTGCTTTGATATCCCAAGGTGGCCATACTACATTATTCTCATGAATTACCTTTTAGGAAAATATTGTTGTAACTTGTAACCAAGGTTGGTTACAACCTACTTTTTTGCCATTTAATATAACATAATTTTTTCTTTCTTCCAAAAGGGTAAATCATATCATTTTACATAAAAATTGTATTAATAATTTTTAATTTTTTTTTTCATTCTAACATTAAATACTACATTAAATAACTTTTGATGAAGGTAATTAAAGAAGTTTGCAGCTTCTTAGTTCACTACTTTAATTGTTCCTACATTTTAAGTCCCAAACTATCAAATAAGGAGCTTGATGCTTCCCAACAGGCAGCTAGGATTTAGGAAGGGTGTTTGCAGCGCAAACCAGAATATCAACAGCCCTAGATCACTCATTTACTACCAAGTTAAAATCACTGGATTTTGCTTATTTTCTCCATTATTTTATGGTTTGATTCACCATGTTTAACAAATATAATAGTTGAAACATTCAATTTTTTCATACTCTTTTCCTGACTAAACAGAACAAATTCCTAAAGCTCCTCCCACCCACCAAACCATACATGTGATACTTTTAATTACTCCACCAACAAAAATGGAAAATTCTCATCTAAATCTGCTTATAAGGCTCTTTTTATACCAATGGCATGTATCAAAATCCAATGGGAAGAATGCTTGCTATCCTAGTATGAGCAGATTCATGACAATTTGAACCAAAGGGGCTAATCACAAGTAGTTTTTTTCTTTTTTCTTTTTTGATTTCCACATAAATATTACAATAATTAGTGAGGTTTAGATTGGGTTAGCTTGCCAAAGAACTAAAGCTGAGGCCAACTGAAAGCTAAAACAAGGTAAGACAGGCAGGTTCAGGTTGACCCAAAAGCCAGCCTCATAGCCATAAGGTGGTAATGTTCCTCTTGAACTGAAGCAAGTCTTCCCTTCCAAACAGTTCCTCTATTTTAAGTGCATTTAGTCAAGAAGAGTAATAGGTAAGAAATAAAATTGGGCTAGATTAAAGTGTTTCTCAAGTTCAGGAAGCAAACCTTCTATTTACAGAACCTAATTTCATAAATGTCCTATCATATTGAATCAATAGACACAATCATCTATATCCCTCTTAGTTTCAATCCCTCTTAGTTTGAATCAATAGACACAATCAAAAGTAGCATGAAAGTGATTAGCCCTTCTGCACATGCCTTTCCACCACCACCACCACCAAAAAAAAAGGCTTTGGTAGGTCTATAGATCCTTATGGATGAATTCATGTAGATCTCAGTACTCTAGACAATTTTATGAGCTGTATATCATTGTATTACAAAACAATCCAATTGCTGCAACTCAAACAGGACTATAACAAATGTGCCATGCAAGAGCTTGCATTGTTGAAACTAAACTTAATCAAGGTTAATGACATCCCATCCCATTTTGTAAGTAATTTTTCTTTTGCCTTAATTCTTCTCAAATAGCATAGCTTCATTGCTTACCATGAGTAGGCTAATTGAGCAAACAAGTTGGATTTTAGCTCTGCATATCAATCTCAAAATTCTATGAACTGAATGCAGACTTCCCCTGTAATTATAACTACAAACAGTTGACATTAATCGTAATCTGCCAGCCGAAACAAAGAGTGTAATGGACGATCAAAGAATTGAATAAGTTGAAGTGGAATGAAATTATAAGCCAAAAAAAATGACTACTTGTTTAGTTAAAAAAGGAAAAAGGGTACAACATCAGTCATATTGAGAGTTCAGCTCATATTGTGAACTATAAACAGATCAAAGTACAGAATGGCTTCCGTTTCTTAAGTAATTTGACAGCTTTATCTCCGTAGAAGAGTCCTTCTGCTTCTTGAAACGTTTGGAGGCAGCTCTCAACACCTTAGCCCATCCCTGAAAAATAAATAAAGAAGATTAGAACAAAGACTAAAACAGTAAGGGCTTCGCATATTAATCAAGAAAATTTCCAGCAATACTTGAAAGAACTAAAACAGTCTAATAGGGTATCCTCTGTTTCAATAATCTAAGAATTTCTAGATGAAATCTTCAAGTAATGCCCAAAGAAAAGAAAGAAATTTCTTTTGATAAGATAAATTGAAAGTTTACCTTTCTTGGTGTAGAACCCTTCAAGGTATTAGTAGAAAAATCAGAACCCACCTTCTTCTTGGCAGACACCATCTTTTTCTTAATCTTAGAACTCACTTTCTTGATCTTTTCGTGAGCTATTTTCTCAAACCCATCTGAAAGTTTCCTTCGAATTTCAATGGAAGAACCAGAAACCAGACACTGTCCTCGAGGAACCAACGGAGACCAGATCCCGCTCTGCGTATAGTCAAAATCGAAAGCAGAGTTATCTGGGAATTTACGGAGCAACGCCTCCGTCATTGTTGTCTCGAGATACTCCACAGTCACAACGCGTTCGATGATCATCTCTCCTAGGGTTTCCGATGGAGACAATGTGGTTTTTGGTTCTCTTGTGTGATGTTTCAGAGACGAAGAAAGCAAGAGAGGTTTTGGAGAGAGAGAGAGAGAGAGAGAGAGAGAGAGAGAGTAGTTGAGAAATAGAAGTTAACGGTATAGTTCTTATTTCTTTCTGTGTTTCACAAAAGTTACCGTTGTAAGCGCGTAGGCCGGGCTGGGCCGGGCTGGGCCGGCTTACCATTATCCTCAGAAGGCAAGATTTGTCCCAGTCCAGACTAACTTAGCCCATTCCCATCCAAGCTGGACTAGCTTGGCCTTGCTAAGGTGACCCGATTTCAAAAGAACAGACCAGGCTAGATTGTACTAATCCCTAAGTTTAATGTAATAAAGTTGGAATTGCAAGGACCTATATTCATAATAAACCTAAATGGCGGAAGGTTTACTATAAGGGCAGCATAAGAAAAAATTTACACGCCACACCAATGAGATGTTGGAAAATAGTATCACTTGTATGAAAACCATATGGGATCCACATGGGTTCCACATGGGACCCACATGGTATCATGACCACACATTCACTGCGACTCAGATAAACTAGGCTGAGTCTGATCTAATTTTTTTTTGTAGAGGAGGAGTTTACATTACTATTGATCAGGATTTGCCATGTATTCACTTGCTTGAATCAAAACATGGTTTTAATGTGGGCTGCAGGTATCTATCGGCTACTACAGGTGCAACCATCAAGGCTCTATTATGTGTGAAATGTCTTGTAGGATAACACCTAATTTAGGATTTTGACCCTTCGATCATCATGATACATGCAATGTAAATGATTAGGGGCTCCCTGACCGCGCAGCCCTTGTGGTGAGATACAGAGGCTGGGAAAATGATATCCCCAACCCCATGAAGTCAAAACACCGCACCCCATGTTGATGCCCATGCATCCCTCATTGGCTCCCATACTGGCATAGAAGCCGTACAATCAGTCAGTGTTATTTTCCTCAAAAGATTATTTCAATCTGAACTTTACAGGTAATGTTTTCCTTGCTAGATGTCTTTGAACAAGACCCACTTAGATTAGATGACAGATTTATCCTCCATTCTTTCTAGTGGCCGGTGCCCTATGAGTATTGCTCATGGTTTCAAGTATCAATATGTATTGGTTATATCAGCCGTATGGGTATTGATATTGATTGATATCGATACTTGATATATGATCGATCCAGATTGTTTACTTGTATCATTTTAGGGGTAAAATTGTAAAATAAATAAATAAATAAAATAAGTAAGGGCAAAAGTGTTCGATACACACCGATCCAATCCGATCCAATTATGTGGGATATGATCAGGTTATCAAATTGTTGATTAAATTTGTTTTATTAAGTAAATCATCTTCAAATTCCCCCTTTAATTAAGTCATCAATACTTGTGACAACTAGATTTATTGAGCTCCAACAAGCCAAGTATGAGGCCAGCTTATATGGCTAGATTTTTTCTGATTATGCCAATATCTTTAACTTAATTGCAGCAAGAGGATGATGTACAAAATAAGTCCAGGTGCTGGAAATAACACTAAAGAATTTGAGAATAAAGGAATTATCTCAAGAAATTTAACATTAGGGAGAGCTTTAATGCTTAATCATAAACAAAAGGCACGTCGGTGCAGGGGTCACATGGTCTGGCAATGATCTTTTGTCCTAAACAAAAATTAAGAACACTTTACAATTAGAGGAAATATCACTCTCCTTGCCTATACTATGATGAAATATCATGTTGCCCCTAGATATTTTAAAAATTATCACACCCGTCCCCCAATTTGAAAGATTCTATCTATTGTCCCTCTCTGCAATAAATGATTAAGTTATGAATATATTTTTCTCAATACCCAAACTAACCAGGGAAGGGGAGTGATATTTTCCCTTACAATTATAAACTTAACACAACACTTCATAAAACGATGGTGTGGCTGATTCATTCTAATATGAACCAATCAATATAGTCAATCTGGATACATGGTCGGTTGAGATGAGTTGTGGTTGGTACATGTTCTCATTCTTATTTGGATGGTTGCATTTATACGTATCAACATCTGATATCTATACCCAAAACCATGCCAAGTAAGTGATAAAAGTTTTATGATTAGTAGTAGGTATACCAATTATTAATGAAGGTTGTAGTGATTGCCTTTCTTAGTGTTTGTATGTCTTTTTCACCTTAATACATACAAATTACCTGTCAAAAAAAAAAAAAAAAATAATAGGTAAGACCTTAATTAGGAAAAAAAAAAAAACATTTTAAATGACTTTTTTTTTAAACGTTTTAAATGTGTTTTACCATATATTTGTCAAATATATGGAAAAAATGGCAAATAACCAGCATTTCTTTTTAAAACATGTTCTTGAATATAGCCAATAAACATGTCAAAAGCTTTTGCCATGGAAGAATGGGCTCCAACCACTTCTTACATGTATCACTTGGCTATTGCACACTTGGGCCTTAGCCTGGCGGTTTGTAGTGCTCAGTGAATAACTTGCCTGAGCCTGAGAGACCGATCTCTTGATCAATTCCTCTCATGTGCGTTGGTGGTTTCCAACAAGCGCCTTGGGCCCTTGTTGACTCCTCCATGGGCTTGTATTTGGTCCCTACGTGAATCTACTACCTAATACTCAATAGGTTATATAGCAATACGTTGATTTTTGAACCAATATAGTTGATAACCTAGTGGTGAAAATACTCTCAACCTATCACCGCTTGAGTCAATGCCATGGAGCACATTTTTCTGGTAAAAAAAAAATATATATATATGTTGATTATTGTGGTTGTCGTTTCTCTTGACTTACCATTTGAGTTTTCATAAAGTCTTTGTTCCATTAAACCGTTGATCCATTTGTGGAGAAATCTTAACCCTCCATTACTCTTACGCCTCCGTCATTGTTAGTCTGGCAATGGGCAGGGGCAGCTCTGTGTTTTTTCTCGTCTCTCATCTCTCTCTCTGGTGGCCGAGATGTCCTACGGAGGGTCCTCAGCTTCTTCTTCTTCCTCCCCTCATCAGTGGGAGTATGATGTGTTCTTGAGTTTTTACGGTGAAGACACTCGCACCAACTTCACTGATCATCTCTTTAACTGGTTGGATCGAGATGGGATTCACACCTTTAGAGATGAAGAAGAGATAGAGAAGGGAGAGGATATCTCTTCGGAACTGATGGCAGCCATAGAAGTTTCTAGGATTGCCATCATCGTCTTCTCCCAGAATTATGCTTCTTCCACCTGGTGCCTTAATGAGCTAGTGAAGATCCTCGATTGCAAAAAGAAAAACCAAATAGAAAAGGTTATGCCTGTTTTCTACAAGGTGGATCCATCTGATGTCAGGCATCAGCGTAACACTTATGAGCAAGCATTTAAGAGACACGAAAAGCGTTTCAAGAAGGAGAAGGCAAAGGTAGAGACGTGGAGGGTTGCTCTCACAGAAGCCGCGAATTTATCAGGGTGGCATCAAATAAATGTTGCAAATCGGTAAGTCTCTTAATAATCAAATCCTCCTTATAGCCATACTGTTATATGTCTAGAATATTAGATGAATAATTACCCAAAAAAAAAAAAAAAAAAGAGTTGACCTCTATCTACCATGGATTTGGAATTTGGATCTGGAAACTCCCATCTATTGTAAGCATCATGGTCTGTAGTGTTAAAACAAAATCCTTTTTACCAATATTAGTAAAACCTTAACTAAGCATTCCTTATAGTGGCAGCCTTCTTGACTTTATTGTGCATTTTTTTACTTTTATCAAAATGGTCAGGCATGAGGCGGAGCTTATAAAGAAAATTGGCGAACAAGTGTGGACAATAGTGAAGCAGACACGGTTGTATGTTGCAGACCATCCAATTGGGTTAGATTCCCACATTGAGCACATAAGTTGTTTGTTAAATGATGGGGAATTGGATGTTATTCGCATCATAGGGATTTATGGCTTTGGTGGAATAGGTAAGACAACAATAGCGAAGAGTGTTTTTAATGATATGTATACAAAATTTGATGGTAGCAAGTTTCTCGCTAATGTTAGGGAGGTTTCAAGCCAACCAAACGGTTTAGCTCTGTTACAAAAAAGGCTTCTATCTGGTGTCTTGAATAAAAAGGAAACATACATAGACATAGACAATGTGGATGAGGGAATTACTATTATCAAAGAACGTCTATGCCATAAAAGAGTCTTTATTGTTCTCGATGATGTGGAAGAAACAGAACAATTCTATAAATTGGTTGGAGGGCATAGTTCCTTTGCTCCAGGAAGTCGAATCATCCTAACAACTAGAGATGAACGATTGTTAAATGGGCTGGTTGTGGATGAAAAATACAAATATAGAGTCGAGACGATGAATCAAGATAAATCCCTTCAACTTTTCAGTCAGCATGCCTTTAAACAAAATCATCCATCAGAAGAGTATGTGAAGCTCTCAAATGATGTAATAGATTATGCAGCAGGCCTTCCATTAGCTCTTGTGGTTTTGGGTTCTCTTCTGTACAAAAGGAGTCAACTTGAGTGGGAAAAGGAGTTGAAGAAATTAAAAAAGATACCCAATGATCGAATTTTAGAAAAACTTCAAATAAGTTATAATGCATTAGATGATTCGAACCGGACCATATTCCTTGATATATCATGCTTTTTCATTGGAGAGGACAAAAATATTGTAATTACAATTCTAGATGCTTGTGGTCTGAGCGGAGAAGTTGGAATTAAACATCTCATAGAGAAGTCTCTAATAACAATTGATGAAGATAACAGGCTATGTGCGCATGACCTGATTCGAGACATGGGGAGGGAAATTGTTCGCAAACAGTCTCGTGAGAAGCCTGGAAAACGTAGTAGACTGTGGGACAATGATGATGTCATTGATGTATTTATAAACCTCACTGTAAGTGTTAGTAACAAGAGTAAATCTCTTTTTATCACAATAATATCCTCACTCTTAACATTGTCCTTTTTGGCATTTTCCTTTTCTAATTAAGTTTCCTCTTTCATCAGGGAACAGATGCAATTGAAGGCCTTCAACTAAACTTGTATCATTATAATGTGGAAAAGTATGGCCTGTTGACCTGTATTGAAGGATTTTCTAAAATGCCTAATTTAAGATTACTCGAAGTTAGTAGTATTCTATTGTCCGACGACAAAAGATATTGGCAAAATTCTCTTCAGGAGATGGTTTATTGTTTTAGAAACTTAGTTTGGGTTAGATGGAACGGATTCCCTTTTGAATGTATACCAAATAATTTTCATTTGGAGAACCTTGTTATTCTTGAAATGCAACATAGTAAACTCAAAGAAGTTTGGAAGGGAACCAAGGTATGACACAATTTTGTTCAGTTTTATTATATTTATTCAGTGGAAACTAAAATTTCCCCTTTCTTCCAGCATCTCAAAAAGTTGAAGGACCTCAATCTTAGTTATTCTCGCTACCTAACCCGTACGCCAGACTTCTCAGGGGTCCCGAATCTTGAGAAACTGATTCTTGAGGATTGTGATAGTTTGATTGAAGTCCATGAAAGTATTAATTCTCTTAAGAACCTTGTTATTCTTAACATGGAAGGGAGCAAAATGAAAGAAGTTTGGAAGGGAACCAAGGTATGCCACAATTTTGTTGAGTTTTCCTAGATTTGTTCGAGTTTTATTATAATTATTATGTGGAAACTAATTCCCCCCCCCCCCCCCTTTTCCAGTATCTCACAAAGTTGAAGGACCTCAATCTTAGTTATTCACACTACCTAACCCATACGCCGGACTTCTTTGGGCTCCCAAATCTTGAGAAACTGAATCTCGAGGGTTGTGAAAGTTTGGTTGACGTCCATGAAAGCATTAATCGTCTTGAAAACCTTGTCATTCTTAACATGAAATGGAGCAAAATCAAAGAAGTTTGGAAGGGAACCAATGTATGTCACAATTTTGTTGAGTTTTTCTTTTCTTTTCTTTTCTTTTTTGAGTTTTTTTTTTTTTTTTTTTTTTTTTTTTTTTTTTTTTTCTTTTTTTTTTGAATTTTATATTATGTAAACTAATTTTTACCATTTCTTCCAGTATTTCACAAAGTTGAAGGACCTCAATCTCAGTTATTCTCGTTACCTAACCCATACGCCGGACTTCTCAGGGCTCCCGAATCTTGAGAAACTGAATCTCACTGGTTGTGAAGGTTTGGTTGAAGTCCATGGAAGTATTGGTCATCTTAAGAAACTTGTAAACTTGGATCTACATTATTGCAAGAATCTCAAGAATCTTCCGAGTGGTATTAGTAAATTGGTATCGCTTGAAACACTTGATATTTCTTGTTGCGAAGAACTTGAAACTCTGGGCATGTTGAGATGGGGTGGACTCGAGTCACTCCCAATGCTTCCATCAAGTTTACGTTCTCTTAAAGCATCAGGTTGCTGGAAGTTGAGAATGTTACCAAATTTATCAAACTTGAAGCACCTAAACATGCTGGATCTTTCAGACTGTGATAATTTGATTGGAATTGAGGGCTTAAAAGGTTTGAAGTCTGTGACTACTATAAACCTAAAATGGTGTTCCAATTTGAAATTTTTTGCCAGGAGAGACTTTCAGGTTTGTTTTCCAATCTCTCTCTCTCTCTCTCACACACACACACACACAAGAATGGGAATTGGATTTGATTGGTTTGATGGACAGGACTTTTGTATAGACCTCCTTGGAAACTATTACGTCTGTGAAATCAGTTTGGTTGAAGATGAAGTTCCAGAGTGGTTTAGCTTTGAAAGCGAGTCAGATACATGGGAAAATCCAGATTCATTTTCTTGTCAGGTTACCACTCAACTTCATAACATGGAGATGCAAGGGTTGATTATATGCATTGTTTCAGGTTACTTTATTGGACCAACGATTACAGAAGTGGTTGTATTTCTTAAAACAAAGAATTTTATATGGAGGCACGAAGTTATATTTGAACTTTACACAAGAACTTCGGTGATCACGATACCTCATTGTGTTTGGAAGTCTATTTCTGAAGATGATACTATCAATGTTTCAGTGGAGAAAGAAAAGTATGGGCATTTTGTGCTCAAGAAAATTGGGGTCCATTTGTTCTACACCTCTCCACATGAGAAGGTATCCGGGGAAGATTCTGAGTCTAATGCAAAGTTGTTGGCTGCTCGGGTTTCAGGTATGGGAAGGGTGTAGCAAACTGGCCATGGAAGGAGCTAAAGGTGTTGGAGAAGGTGTAGATCAACTGAATCAACCCCAACTTCAATACATGGAGGCATGGAAGACAGGCTTTCATGTTTTTTTTTTTTTTTTTTTTTCCTTTTTTTGGCTAGAAAATATTTTCTATGCATTTCTTCTTATTTCAGTTTTGCTTTTGGTAATCTTCTTTCTCCTTTCTTTAATTTGTGAGGAAATGAGTTGCGAAATTCTGTTAGTATATGTTTCTTTCT
>NC_056564.1:11565537-11609278 GCF_013358625.1 Macadamia integrifolia | reverse complement strand
GGTGGGGGTGGGGTTTGGAAATTTCAGTACTTGGATTATGATATCATTGACTTTGGCATTGCATATTGGTTGGTTATGCAATTGTCTATGGTTTGCTCACCAAGTTTTATATTGCCATCCCTCGCTACTTCTATCTCTCTCTAAACCCTGGTAGTTTTTGGTTCAAGCGTATTATATCAAAAACTTCAAGGGAGAGTGTTTTTTGTCCTGGAGTATAGGGGTTGTGTCCAGACGTAGAGGCGGGTCCGCCACCATGAAAGGTGAAAATTCCCACCTTGTTGATACTTCAAGGTATGCTTTCATTGGTTCCCATGCTGGTGCATTCCCTACATTCCCGGATAGTAAATGTTCTCCCAAACTTTAAACATTCCAAAGTGACTGGATCTTGAGATGCAGTAGTTCAAATAGGGGACCATTTGGATGATCTGTTTACAGGCTTTGAAGCTACAGTTTATGGAATGGATTTTATGTTGTAGGGAGAAGAAGCAGTGGAATTGGGTTGTGGCAATCTCAACACGACACGGCCTGATCCATGTACACCCGTCGGCCCTCATTGTCATGGTTCCCCATTAGGATTAGATTTTTATGGGCTTAGGCAAGTATGCGCCTTATGTGGGCTGGGTCTCGGTTTTCAACTCCAGCCCAGTCTCAGGTTAGACTGGGTAATTCCAACGGAAGCCCAGCATGTCTGGCCCGAGCTCAGCACAACCAGGCCTGAAGATATGGAATGCATGAGGTATTTGAACGCTACAATCATAACCACAGAAAATGCCTTGCCTATGTATCTCGGGCTAAGACTGGGCCGGACAAGGCTAAGCCCAATGCCTTAACCATAACCCATTGCCGCCGAACCTTGGCCAAGGTTTTCTCAATCCTTGCTTGACCCATACACTGAAACTCCTAGCCCAAAGCCGAGAAAAACATCGGGTAAGTTTTATTTTACATATTTTGATTGAAACTCAACATGATGTCTATTTGTCGACAAAATTTCAGCTTTATTCAATTTTCCATATGACAGACATTGTGCCACACTAGATAGAAACTCTTTCCTTCTAGCATATTGGAACAAGCATTTACATGTCTTTGCACGAGTAAACTTATCTTCGGTGTTTATTTTATTGATTAGGTGTCCAATTTTTTTTTGCTAACTATGGGTATCCAGGCCTTCATCCTGAATAATCCCACCGGCCCATACTGACCCCACAACCGTATGGATCGGGTCATACCGGGGTTGAATGAGAATCATTTAACTTTCATTGAAAGCAGTGAAGAGCACTAAACACTCCTGTGTGAGTGGCCCAAGGTGTGCCTAGTGGGAGTCGAACTTAGGACGTCTGAGTTTACGGTTAGTACCAAGTTCGTTACTCACCAACTGTGCTACCTCCTTGAGTTGATTAGGTGTCCAATTTTCAGTTGTGAACTCAATTGAATGGGCTGCCATGTGTTGCATTTTATTCCATAATCATCTAGGCCCAAAGTTGTTAAAGAGTAGGAGAGGATGAGCCTTACCTCTTAGTGACATTTGGCCTCATTTGGGCCCAAAACTGATATGCCTAATTTTGCATGATCTAGAATGAATTCATTGGTTTCAGGTTCTATCATGAGTGAAATGTCCTGTTGGGTAACACCCAATGTAAAACTTTGACCTTTTCATGACCATGCATACAATGTAAGAGATTGGAGAAAATAGTGCTCCTTGGTCAAGTAACCCTTGTGCCGAGACAAAGAGTGTGATGAAACTTGTGAACTAAAAAAAACCACCCCTTGTTGATACCCAATATAGTAGTTGTCGTTTCTCTCGACATGACTATTTTAAGTGTTTTATAAAGTCTTTGTAATAATGTTTGGCCAATACTTATCAAGAAAAAAAAAAAAATGTTTGGCCAAAAGGTCGCAGTGCCCGAGCACTGTGAACTTGTAAGCGAAATAATTAATCTGAACCGTTGATCTATCTGTTGAGAAATCTAAAACCTCCATTATTCTAATGCCTCCACTAATCTTAGCCTGGCGGTGGACATTCTCCTTCTCCTTGTGTGTTTAATTACTTCTCTCTCTCTCTCTCTCTCTCTGGTGGTGGTGGTGGTAGAAAATTATCGTTCATCTGATCTTGGGCTTTGTCCATGGCTGCCAAGAGACTCAAGATGACCTACGGAACCTCTTCTTCTTCTTCCTCCTCTCCTCATCAATGGAAGTATGATATCTTTCTTGAGTTTTCGTGTTCAAGACACTCGCACCAACTCTCTCTCTCTCTCTTCTCTTCTCTTTAACTGGTTGGACCGGGATGAGACTTGCACTTTTAGAGACGACAAACAGCTAAACAAAGGAGAGGTTATCTCCTCAGAACTGATGGAAACCAAGGTTCTAGGATAGCCATTATCGTCTTCTCCCAGAATTATTCTTCTTCTACCTGGTGCCTCGATGAGCTAGTGAAGATCCTCCATTGCAAAAATAAAAACCAAATAGAAAAGGTTATACCTGTTTTCTATAAGGTGGATCCATCGGATGTTAGGAAACAGAGTAAAACATATGAAGATCCATTTAAAGGACACGAAAAGCGTTTCAAGGATGATGAGATGGGGAAGGTGGAGACTTGGAGGGCTGCTCTCACTGAAGCTGCTAATTTATCAGGGTGGGATCAAGTAAATGTTGTAAATCAGTAAATGTCTTAATGATCAAATCATCCTTTCAGTTCCGGTGTTTATATATAATACTTTATTTATATTAAATATATGGCTAGAATATTACTTGCTTTCTATCTACCATTTTGGATCTTGTCATCTAATATAAAACCTTAACTAAGCATTTCTTATTGTGCCAGCCTTCTTGATTTAGTATCAAAACTTTTATTGTGATTTTTTTGGGAAGGTTAGTTTCTTTATTTGTATCAAAATGGTCAGGCATGAGATGGAGCTTATAAAGAACATAATTAGTGAACAAATGTGGATAATATTGAAGCAGACATGCTTGCATGTTGCATACCATCCAATTGGGTTGGATTCCCACATTAGGGCTATAAGTTGTTTGACAAATGATGGGGAATTAGATGTTGTTCACATCATAGGGATATACGAGTTTGGTGGAATAGGTAAAACTACTATAGCGAAGGCCGTTTTTAACATCATGTTTACAAACTTTGAAGGTAGCTAGTTTCTTGCTAGTGTTAGGGAGGTTTCAAGCCAACCAAATGGTTTAGCTCTGTTACAAAAAATGCTTCTATTTGGTGTCTTGAATAGAAAAGAGATCAACATAGACATAGACAATGAGGACGAGGGAATCACTACTATCAAAGAACGTCTATACTGTAAAAGAGTTTTTATTGTTCTTAATGATGTGGAAGAAATGGAACAATTCTATAAATTGGTTGGAGGGCATGGTTCGTTTGCTCTAAGAAGTCGAATCATCCTAACAACTAGAGATAGACATTTGTTAAATGGTCTAAATGTGGATGAAAAATATAAATATAGGGTTGAGACGATGAATCAAGATGAATCCCTTCAACTTTTCAGTCGCCATGCCTTTCAACAAAATCATCCATTACAAAACTATGTGCAGCTCTCAAATGAAGTAATATATTATGCAGGAGGCTTTGCATTAGCTCTTGTGGTTTTGGGTTCTCTTCTATACAAAAGGAATCAAGTTGAGTGGGAAAGCTAATTGAAGAAATTATGAAAGATGCCCAATGATTGAAGTTTAAAAAAACTTCAAATAAGTTATAATGCATTAGATGATTTCAACCGGACCATATTCCTTGATATATCATGCCTTTTCATTGGAAAATGGCAAAAAAATTGTAATTACAATTCTAGATGGTTGTGATCTAGGTGGAGAACATGGAATTAAACTTCTCATAGAGAGGTCTCTAGTAACAATTGATGAAAATAACAGGCTATGTATGCATGACCTGATTCAAGAAATGGGAAGGGAAATTGTTCACAAACAATCTCTTGGAAAGCTTGAAAAACGTAGTAGATTGTGGAACAATGAGATGCTAAAGATGTATTGAAAACCCTCAGTGTAAGTATTAGTAACAAGAGTTAATCTCTTATCACAATATAACGATGATTAACAGATTAATATGAGAATGGTCTTCACTCTTAACATTGTTCTTTTTAGCATTTTCCTTTTCTTGTTAATTTCCCTCTTTTATCAGGAACTGATGCAATTGAAGGCCATCAACTAACTTTTATGACTATAATATGGAAACCTATGGCCTGTTGACCATTGAAGAGTTTTCTAAATGCCTAATCTAAGATTACTCAACATTTATGATTCATATTCCAATATCAAAAGATATTGGGATCATTATCTTCAGGAGAGGGTTTTTTGTTCAAGAACTTAGTTTGAGTTAGATGGAACAACTTCCGCTTTGATATACCAAATAATTTTCATGTAGGGAACTTTGTTATTGACATGCAAAATAGCAAACTCAAGGAAGTTTGGAAGGAAACTAAGGTATGCCACAATTTTGTTGAGTTTTCCTATATGTGTTTGACTTTTATCATACTTATTTTATGGAAACTAATTTTCCCCCTTTCTTCTAGTATCTCACAAAATTGAAGGACCTCAATCTTAGTTCTTGTTGCTACCTAACACATACACCGGACTTCTCAAGGGTTCCAAATCTTAAGAGACTGAATCTCAAGAGTTGTGAAAGTTTGGTTGAAGTCCATGAAAGCATCAATCGTCTTGAGAACCTTGTCATTCTTAACATTCAATGTCGCGAACTCAAAAAAATTTGGAAGGGAACCAAACCAAGGTATACCACAATTTTGTTGAGTTTTCTTATATTTGTTTGAGTTTTATGTAATCTATTTTGCGAAAACTGAAATTTAACCTTTATTCTAGTATATGACAAAGTTAAAGGACCTCGATCTTAGTTCTTCTTGCCAGCTAAGCCATACACTAGACTTCTTTGGGCTCCCAAACCTTGAAAAAACTGAATCTCGCATATTTTACAAGTTTGGTTGAAGTCCATGAAAATATTGACCATCTTAAGAAACTTGTAGACTTAGGTCTAAAGCGTTGCAGTAATATGAAGAATCTAACGAGTGGTATTAGTAAATTGGTTTCGCTTGAAACACTTGATATTTCTTATTGCGAAGAACTTGAAACTCTGAGCGTGTTGATCGAGTTGCCAAAGACTCACACCACTCCCAATCCCAGGGGTGGAGAAATTCACCCAAAGTGGATATTTTCAAACTTGTCCCTAGGATTCCATTCCCTTGGCTGCTACCAAGGGATTGTAGCTACTTGGCTGCAGCCCAGGCAGTAGCCAAGTTTCGCTCACACATACAGAGCTCTCTCCCCCAAAATTTTTATTTCTACAAATAACATGATTTGATTGGTTCGATGGACAGGCCTTATGTATAAACCTCCTTGGACATAACACCCATGAAATCACTTTGGTTGAAGATGAAGTTCCAGAGTGGTTTAGCTTTCAAAGCGAGTTAGATTCATGGGAAAATCCAGATTCATTTTCTTGTTAGGTTACCACTCAACTTCATAACATGGAGATTGTTATAGAAAACACTAAGAAATACGAAAATAAACAAAATCGGATCCACACAACACAGAGATTTAACGAGTTTCACACACCAATGTGATGTGCTATGTCCTCCGGGCAAAGAAGAAATTTCACTATGTAGAAGAGAGATTACACCCAAGTAGCGGCAAGAAAACTCGCTCTGAAACCATAGCTTGAAAATCCCTCAAATTACAATGACAATGCTCAACAAGATGATAGTACATTTATACTCCATGTCGTAGGTCAACCCATCGGGTCGCGGTCAATCAAGTCAAACCATACCTATCTGCTCAACCCCTCTACTTCCATCACAGATCTCAGAAAGCTTCCCATTAGGGTCGCCACCAAAATATGTCGGAGCGGATCATTCTTCAAAACGGGTCAAGAATTCGAGACAAACTTAACAAAAATGCAGGCACAAGGGTAGATTATATGCATTGTTCCGGACTACCCCCTTGATGAGGACTCTGACTTTGAAGGACGAACGACCACAAAAGTGATTGTAGTGCTTAAAACAAAGAATTTTATATGGAGGCGCCAAATTGAATTTAAATATCACTCAGAAACTTTGGTGATCACGATACCACATTGTGTTTGGAAATCAATTGCTAAAGATGATGATGATGATGGGGATGACACTACCAATGTTTCAATCGAGAAAGAAAAGTATGGGTATTTTGTGCTCAAGAAAATTGGGGTTCATTTGTTCCATACCTTCCTGCATGAGAAGGTAATAAGGTATCCGGCCGGGGAAAATTTTGAATCATCCCTATGAGTCTCTTAATGTTTTGGATTGCTTCCATCACTTTGGAGATACTTGCAAGGTTGATCAGGTGATATCTACATTCATTCCTTCCATACTTGAGAATCTTATGCAAAGTTGTTGGTTGCTCAAGTTTCATGTATGGGAAGTGTGTAGCTAACTGGTAGAAGCATAAAGTGTTGTATAAGGTGTAGATACAGCAAATGCTTCTACTAAAAAGGCATGGCAGATCAACTAGATCAACCCAAACTTCAACACATGGAGCCATGGAAGACGACTGTCAATTTTCTGGCAAGAAAATCATTTTCTATGCATTTTTTCTTATTCCATTTGTTCCTTTGGTAATCTTTTTCTTCTTTCTTTAATATGTGAGGAATATGTGAGGAAATGAGTTGCAAAATTCTGTTAATAGATTTTTTTTTTCTCTGATTGCCTAATAAAACTGAGATAATTGTTTCCCATGAGAAGCAACTTGGGTGTACTTCTTTTGGAAGTCAATAGTTTGAGAATGGCATATCGTTTTTTCTAGTTATCCATGCCATTTAATTTTGAAAGTTCAGAGCTGTCTACAAGAGAGTTTATAGATAAAACTACTTTGTCATTTGATAGAAAAGAAACACAAAAGATTGATTAACATACATTGAGATGTTGAACTTTGGAAAAAAGTGACCACCCATTTTTTTTTTTTTCTGAAGATAAAAAAGAATTGTATTAACCTTTAAATATTACAGAGTGGCTGGTTCTTGAGATGCACATGAAGTAGTTCAAATGAGGGACCATTTGGATGGTCTTTTTACAGGCTTTTGAAGCTATAGTTGTAGGCATGGTTTAAGGAATCGGACTGGATCGATCAAGATTGCCTGGGTTGGATTGATGTTGATCTTGATAGATCTCGACCCTTGGTCAATATAGTATTGATGTATCAAAACGGACAAATTGTAAGACGATAAAATAATAATAATAATAATTATTATAAAATAATAATAATAATAATAATAATAATAATAATAATAATAATAATAATAATAATAATAATAATAATAATAATAATAATAATAATAAATTTTGTGAACCTTAAGAGGGGGTGGTAATTTTTTCTACCCTACATAGTCAAGCGTTCTATGTATCAATATTGGATTGGATGGATTGTATTAATATTGATAGAGATCGATACTTATCAGATACCCAAAAACTAAATTAAGGAATTTTTCAGAATGGGAATAAGAATCACCAATTTTAAGATCTCAAAATTCCGTAATAAGTGGGGATCTCTATCGCCCTTTGACTTCTTTTTATCATTCACATGCACAAAGTGACTGAACGCAGATAATAGCTGGAGATTCGTAATCAATTTAATATAAGAACAAATGGGTAACGACCCTTATTTTAAAAAGTCTTGTGGAATTTGGAACTTAATTCTATACAAAAGAAGTCAATTTGAGTGGGAAAACGAATTGAAGAAATTGAGAAAGATACCCAATGATCGAATTTTAGAAAAACTTCAAATAAGTTATAATACATTAGATGATTCCAATCGGACCATATTCCTTGATATATCATGCTTATTTTTTGGAAAGGACAGATGTCATGTAATTAAAATTCTAGATGCTTGTGGTCTTGGCGGAGAAGCTGGAATTAAACTTCTCACAGAAAAGTCTCTAGTAACAACTGATGAGGATGATATTCTTTGTATGCATGACCTGATTCAAGACATGGGAAGGGAAATTGTTTGAAAAAAGTCTCTTGGGAAGCCTTAAAAATATAGTAGATTGTGGGACAATTATGCCATTGTTGTATTTGCAAATCTCACTGTAAGTATTAGTAACAAGAGTTAATCTATTATGACAATATGATGATTATTAACAAATAGATATTGAAATTGTCCTCACTCTCAAAATTTTCCTCTTTTATCAGGGAGCTGATGCAATTGAATGCCTTCAACTGAACTTGCGTCATTATAATGTGGAAGAGTACGGCTTGTTGACCATTGAAGGATTTTCTAAAATGCGTAATCTAAGATTACTTGAAGCAGATATTCCAAGTTCCAAAATGAAAATAGATCCAGAACATTCTCTTCAGGAGAGGTGTTTCTGTTTCAAAAACTTAGTTTGGGTTAGATGGATGGGATTTCCCTTTGAATATATACTTGAAAATTTTCATTTGGAGAACCTTTTTTTTTTGCTAGAAATTCGTGTATATTAGTTATAAAAGAAAAAATAAATAATGTACAGAAAAAGAGGGAGGGAAGGAACCCACAACTCTCACATGGTCAAAAAGGGATTGCACGAGTTCCATCTTTGGCATTGCCATTAGCAGAACTAGGCAAACACACTTAACAACCACAAAAGACACTTAAGACTTGACAGGGCAGCTAAGGCTGACTAATCCAACCCACCTTCGGCATTGCCATCAGCAGGAAGAGAAGACCAGCAAAAGTGCCCACAGAAAGAGTATAAAAAAATTAGCAGACATAATCAAAATATTCTGAATTTTGGCCGACGAGTAGCATCCATTTCCAACTCCATCCTGACTAGGGATGACCAAGACGTCACTAGGGAAGAGACTTCTAGACGTGCGGTGGTTTGTGAAAGAAAATCTGCTACTGAATTTACTTTCCGGAAGCAATGAGAAATTTTCCATTCAATTGAGCTCAGATACTGAGAACAATTTAACCATCTTTGCCGTACAATCCACAGGACTTTCTTCTAAAGCAACAGGGTAACCACGGCCACCGAGTCACATTCGATCGACAACTTTGGGATCTCAAGGGACTTGGCAAGCTTGATACCTGACTTGACTGCCAAGAACTCAGCCTTAAAATTTGTAAGAACCCTTAGGAAGAATCTAAAGTTTTCCACCACTTCAGACTTATCATTGCGAAGCACTCCACCAGCCCTAGCCTTTCCTGAGTTTCCAAGGGAGCACCCATCTGTATTAACCTTCTACCAACCAGAAAGAGGCGGACGCAAAAAAATTTCATAAATCTGCCTAGGGCGGCACTTGATACCAGAGATACCCAATCTTCTATAGCAAAGCAGAACTGAGATGGAGATTGAAGAGCCATGATGAACATAAGATTGGGTGCTTATTTCACCTCTCACCAATTCAAAGCACCAGTCTACCAATTTTTTTTTCATTTTCATACCTTCTAGCATTTCTCTCCAACCAGATGAAGAAGGGAATTAAGACGAACCCTTTTTTCCAGATAACCTTGAAAGAAACTTCTTTCGCCCTGGCCTTCCACCAATTTAGAGCTGCTTCCAACTCGACATGATCAAGCCATTGCCTATTAAAACAGTTGCAAAATTTCTGCCACATATATTTTGCAAAACTGCAAGAAAAGAAAATATGATTTTTGGATTCCACCTGCATACCACATAAATTACACTTAGAGGTCATTGCAATTCCATGAGCCTGCACAAGATTGTCTATTGGAAGTCTATTTTTGAACATCCACCAGCCAAAAGTCACTTGATGCGGCTTAATGTGGGACTGCCATAAAATGGAGTACCATCCCACTTAGGGACAAGGCATCTCACGGAATCCCAAGCTGATTTAATTGTGAAAATCCTTGAAGAGGTGGGGCGCCAATGGCAAACATCCTCTATGTTAGTAATAACAATTTTTTGTGCCATCTCAAAAATTCTAATCATTGCATCGGAGTCAACATTTGGGAAGACCCATCTATTGAGAGCGATAAAATCAGAAACCTTTGCTTTTAGAGAAACCATAGAGTTTTCATCCTCACCCAACATCTTCTCTATTGACATCTTATCCAACCAGTAGTCAGATGAAAACCTAACGTCTTGGCCATTCCCTATTGTCCATTGTTCCTGGGACGAGATAAAATTCCGGGCCTTTTTAAGACCAATCCAGATAGAGGAGGAGATCTGACCTGGTTTCAGAGAGCCATCATCCTTGAGAAAGCGAGCTCGAAAGAATTTACTCGTACAAGATCCCTCATGCTTTATCTTCCAGGCAAGTTTGCATAAGCACGCAAAATTCACATCCCTCAGCCTTCTAATCCCCAGACCTCCCTCACGCTTGGGCTTGTAGACATCATCCCATTTCACCACTATTTTTTTTTTCCCGTTTCCAAATCGCCGGACCAAATAAAATATCGCATCCATTTTTCTACCAACTTGATAGAGTACTCAGGCCACCAGTAAATAGCGAAATTATGGATAGGAATGTTAGAGATCACAGATCGAACTAGCTCCACCCTACCTGCCATTGACAAGAGTGTCCCCTTCTACCCTGCTAACTTGTCATTTATTTTATCTAATAAAGGCAAAATATAGTCCTTTTTAACCCTTCACTTGAATATCTCCACTCCCAGATATTTAGTTGGCAGTCTGACAGAATGAACCCCCAAAAACTCAGAGATAAACTGTTTCCTATGTGGGGCTACTTTACCAAAGAAAATCCTACTCTTGTCAAGGTTAAATTTCTGACCTGAAAAAGCTTGGTATTTAACCAGGAATAACTGAAGATTTCTCACATAATTCGTAGACTCATTCATAAAGATAAAAATGTCATCTGCAAAAAGAAGATGAGAGGGGGTAAAAATACCTCTGGGACCCGGAAGAGATTTCATTTGCCCGCCATGCACTAAGGCCTTTAAGCCTCTACATAGGACATTTTCAGCCAAGATGAAAAGAATAGGAGAGATGGGGTCTCCCTACCGCAATCCTCTCCGAACCTCAAAAAAACCCACCGGGCCACCGTTTACAAAAACAAAGACTCTAGAGAAAAGCAGAAGATTATGGATCCAGGAAATCCACTTGTTAGAAAAGTCGAACCTTCTCAGAGTCTCGAAAAGGAAATCCCAAGACAAAGAGTCAAAGGCTTTATGCACATCTAGCTTGAGACCCATACCTCCACCCCTCACCGCAGAATGCATCAAGTTGGCCAGCTCAGAGGCTAAGCTAATATTTAAAGAAATTATTTTTCCCTTCTGAAATGCTCCCTGTTCTTCAGAAATTAATTTGGGCAGTAGCCCCATAATCCTAGAAGACATGATCTTGAACAACACCTTATAGAAAAAATTTCCTATGCAAATTGGCCGAAATTTTTCTAAAGAAGTAGCCCCATCTACTTTAGGGATTAGAGAGATGAAGCAATTATTCACTCCTTTTGATAGAGAGCCCACCATGAAAAAGTACACCACAACCCTATAGAAATCAACTTCCACAATCTCCCAACATTTTCTAAAAATTTTTTCAGGGAACCCATCCAGACCAGGGGAGCTCTCTGGGTCGAGATCCCACACAGCCTGCTTTATTTTCACTCTAGTCGGGATAGAGTCTAGGCTGACAACATCATCCGTCGAAAGCATATTTGGAATGCAATCTAACAATTCTTGGTGAACTGTCGTCTCTGAAGCCTCATGGAACTTCTTGAAGTAAGATGAAACATAATCAGCCACCCCCTGCGAGTTCATTATCCAAGAACCATCTCTCCTTTGTAAGGATGAAATCTGACTTCTAGCTCTTCTTAATTTCACCTTCTTATTTCATTTGTGCTTTTGGAAATCTTCTTCTTTTCTTTAATTTGTGAGGAAATAAATTGCAAAATTCTGGTAAATATATATATATATTTTTTTTTCTGAGCTTTTTTTTTTATTATTATTTTTATTTGTTGTGGGAGTTTGGAGATTTCAGTACTGGATCTGATATCATTGATATTGGCATTGCTTATTGGTTGGGTTATGCAATTGTCCATGCTTTGATCACCAAGTGCACCAAATTTTATATTGCCATCGTTACCTCTATCTATCTCTAAACTCTGGTAGTTTTCGGTACAAGCATATTGTACCAAAAACTTTAAGGGAGAATGTTTTTTGTCCTGGAGTATAAGGGATGTGTCTAGACACAGAGGTGGGAGAAATTACCACCCTACCCCCATGAGAGGTGTAAATACTCACCCTATTGATGCTTCTAGGTTCGCTTTCATTAGTCCCCAAGCTGTTGCGTTCTGTACACTTCTGGATAAAAAACATTCTCCCAAACTTTAAACATTCAAAGTGACTAGATCTTGAGATGCACAAGAAGTAGTTCAAATGAGGGACCATTTGTATGGTCTCTTTACAGGCTTTGAAGCTACAGTTGTAGGAATAAAATTTAGGTTGTAGGGAGAAGAAGCAGTGGAGTTGGGCTGAGGCAATCTCAACACGAAGTGGCCTGACCCATAGACACCCCTCATTGTCATGGTTCCCTATTAATGGCATTTGATTTTTATGGGCTTAGATAAGTATGCACCTTGTGTAGGCTGGGTCTAGGCTTTTCACTCCAGCCCGGCCTCAGCTTAGACTGGGTAATTCCAGCCGAAGCCCTGCATGTGTGGCCCTAGCTCAGCCCAACAGGCCTGAAGATATGGAATGCATGAGGTATTTTGAAAGATGGCAGTTCAGCTTCTCTATCACCACAGACCAATGCCTCGCCTATGTATCTCGGGCTCATACTGGGCTGGACGAGGCTAAGACCAATGCCTTAACCATAACCCATTGCCGGTCTATCTGTTCACATTATTTTAGATTTATCCAATTTGCCTTGTCACAAATACTGTGCCGGACCATATAGAAATTCTTTGGTCTTGCTAGACTAGAAAACCTTTTCCTGATAAGCTTATCTTTGCAGTCCATGGTCTTTTAGCTTGATTGGCGGTTGAGAGAGAGAGAGAGAGAGAGAGAGAGAGAGTTGAAGATTGACCTACTCCGACATATTTTGGGAAGTTTCATTTCTAAGATCTGTGATGGAAGTAAAAGGGTTGGGTCAATAGCCCAACACTGATCTCGTATGGGGGTGTGGGGGCGGTATGGTTCAATCAGATTAATCACGACCCGATGGGTCGACCCGCGACTTAGAGTATATAATGTACTGTTGTCATATTGAGAAAGTCATTGTATTTTGGGGGGTTTTTCGAGCTAGGGTTCTCGCAGCTGCTTGTGTGTAATCTCTCTTCTGCATAGTAAAACATCTTCTTCTTCCCCCGAAGACGTAGCACACTACACTGGTGTGTGAACTTCATTAAATCTTTGTGTTGTGCAGATCTATTATCTGTTTATTTTTGTAGTTCTTGGTGTTTGTTCTAACAAGAGTTATGCATTTTTTTTTCCACTCAAAGAAACATAATTTTATTAAAAAAAAAAAAAAAGAGAAAAAAGAATATTACAAAAGAACCAAAACTCAGATTAAGGACCCCTACCTAGCCTTCAACATTGCCATCAGCAAAAGAACTTAAACTTCATTTAACAGAAATGGAACTGAGGCCTTGCCTCAGCATCATGAGTAATGTCTTCCCTTACATTGGTGGGAAAGGATAAGTTTGAGTTTGAAATCCCAGTTTTGGCTGGACATCATGATTCTTCCTTTGTAGTAAATTTTATGATAGTGAGTTGGTGATAATAGTGATTTGTTTTTGGTGAGATGATAATAGTGTTTACAGTATCAACAAAAGTTAATAGAGATCCAAAATAAATGATTGCTCTTTGAAGGTCTACAGATCATCATATAAAGTAAATAATGGTAGTAGCTTGTAATCATATTAAAGGTGTCGGAATAAGGCAGATACTGTTAATTTAGCACAAAATTAAGGTTTTGCTAACAAGCTCAAACGAGCACGCCATGTCGGATCATTTGGCATCAATAACCCCCATAAAAATATTGGAGAATGGTAGATGAAATTATTTTTTTTCTAATTTGTGAAAAGGCTCAAGGAATATAATTTGCTAAGTTAGTATTACTTAGCAATCTTATACTACAAACATAGAGGAGCAGAATAAACATCACCAGCTACCCATCATCATAAAGCATGTTTGAAATCATCTCATCTGCCACATGGTATATATATATATACACCACACCCACACCCATCCACCCCCGCCCGGTGATTGAATAAAAAATAAAAAGTTTGTGGCTTGTGAGCATAGTTTCAAGTATCGGTTTGGGATCGATCGTATTGAATCGGTATTAGCTGAGACTGATTCCCAATCTTTGATCGATCCGGATCAGTTATTTGGATGGTTTCAGAGGTAAAATAGTAAAAAATTGGTTTTTTTTTTTAAATAAAAAGTAAAGATAAAATCGATTGATACCCACTAATTCGATCCGATCTGAATTGATATCAGATTGGTATCAACAGAAATCGATATTAATACCAATACCATCCTCTAAATCCTTGCTTGTGGGAGAACTGCTTGTAAGTTCTCCATGCTCCAATGGCGGGGGTTGGGCATACAACCACCTACAATTAACTTTATGTGCTACGTACATGACAAACCAATGGCGGGGGTTGGGCATACAACCACCTACAATTAACTTTTTGTGCTACGTACATGACAAACTTATTTGCATAATTCATATCATGAATGGTAGATATCTCTCTCTCTCATTCTGAAAAGGCCGTAGCAGAGGATGAAGACAAACAGTTTCGTTATTTGGCCATGACATCCGTGTCGTTATGCATGTGGCTCAAGACATGGGGTGCACCAACCTTCAGTTGCTTTATCTATCTATCTGTCTATCTGTCTATCTGCTATCTATCTGAGAATGCATGCCACCATGATGCACAAGAAATAAGATGTAAAGATAACACATCAAAGACAAGAAATATTTTACATGGTTTGACTTTTAGCCTACGTCCATGGGTAATAACAAAGTAATTAAGAATACAAGATGATACTCTCCACAAACCCAAAGCCCTATACACCTAATGGACTCTTTCTATCTCTGTTCATAGGAATAATACAAGAGAGTAGATGAGTTCTATCATCTCCTTCTTTTTGTATAGAGGCGTCTTAGAGATGGATTGACATCCTTTGTAATACATATTGGCATGTAACATATAGAAATGCAATCTTAAAACGATACAGAAGATAATAGAAAAACAGGAATAAACAACACACAGTGGTTTACGAGGTTCGGCAAGATTACCTACGTCCTCGGTGAAATGAGATCCTGTTTCACTATTAATGGAGAATAGGGTTATAGCGTTAGTCTTCACACCTCTCAGTATTTCTTTCATTACAGAGAAAGAAACCCTTGCTACAAATATATAGTGAAAAACCCTAATCTGAAAAGTACAAAACTACCCTTAAATAGAAAATTCGAGTGGGGGGCTACACCCCCACTATGCAGGGGGGCCTCTTGCCTGTTGAGGCGCCTATATCAGTACTCCCTGGATTAAACTGTAACGGAATACAAGACATCATATACCAACATAGCACAGATCCAATGATCAGGAATCCTTTGGGCTGTACTTTGGTGCCTTAAGCTAGCTACATGTCTAAGTGTTTCTGACCGTTGGATAATGTGCTACATGCCTATGTGCGCTATAGAGGAGCTGGCTCTGTCTAGAGACATCAAAATCGAATTTATGTATTTCAACATCTACAGTTAACTTCGCACGGCCTATGCCGCCCTCTTACAATGTTGGGTGCAAGTTTAGCTGAACTTGCCTGAGCCCTGGAAGGGCATGGACTGGGATTTTCAGGCCCAATGTTAGGTCGGGTTGGGCCTGGGCTGAGGCAGAGCTCAGGTTGGGCTAATTTTTTTATTATTTTTTTTTAAACCCAATTATGACTTCATATATGTTCTTTGTTTTATTTGCCTTGCATGCATCATCTACAATGACATTTATGGATGCAATAATTGTACCACCTTCGTGAGCTGTTACCTATACTTTCTATCATTGCAACATTTAAATGAGAGGGACACAGATGCATGCGCTGCTCGTTTGGCAATAAACATTGATTATTAAATAAGCATTTTTTTTTTTTTTTTTTAACTAACGGTCAGTAAATTTCATAAATATTTAGACAAGAAAGGGAAGATAATGTACATCAAAGATATCCAACAGCGAAAGGATATTCCATAGAAACAAAATATAAGGTAAATTTTCTTTCACCTTTGACATCATCATCATCAGTAGAGATGAAATCCAACTTGAAAGAAAATTACTCAAGAGAACTAGCATGTCAACAAAATCTATATCTAGATCTCTCTTTCAAATTCCATCTTTAATAATGAACGGAGGAGAAAATGACCAAACATCTCAATTTTATTACAGTACAAATCCAAAATATATACTCCGATTTGTGGACATAATTCATATCTAATACTAGAAGTGCAGGGTGAATTTGATTTCCACTGGTGGCAACAAAAATAATGGGAGCTGATAAAAGAAGGCATATGGGGAAGAAAAATGCCATTTTAGCTCCAACAGGGGCAGGGCTTGAGCAGTGTTCTTTGTTTCTGCGTTATTGTGGAGAAGGATAGACGATAGGACTCAAAAAAAGTTTGAAAGAAACCAGACCATTAAAGGAAGAAAGGAGGAAAAATGTACAGTTTGTTCGCACACTCTCAACCCCCATACCATACCATACCATACCTTCTTATCAAGAAAGATTTCACATTCTTATTATTTTCCCTTGTCACCTCTTTATCTCTATTCTCAAATCTACTCATCATCCATACATTACTTATTAGAGGACAGATCATTCTTTCACTTAAGAGGACATCCTCATTCTTCCTTCGTACATAGTTCGTTTTATGGTGGTGATAGCAGTGATTACAGTATCAACAACCGAAAAAAAAAGGGTAGAATATCAACAAAAGTTATTTAAGTATTCAAAAAAAGAAAAAAGAAAAATGATTGCCCCCTTGAGGACCTAAATTTCATCATCATTTATGTAAAAAAATAAATATTGGTTGTAGCTAATAGTCATATTAAAGGTGTTGGGATAAGGCAACTACTGTTAGGTTAGTGCAAAATTAAGGTTTTGCTAACCTCAAAAAATATGTGGGGTTTTCACTAAAAAGTTGGATCTTCTGGCTTCAAGAAACTGCATTAGAGTACTGGAGAATGAAAAATGAAATTAATTTTTTCTTATTGGTGATTAATGGTTTGTATTTTTTTTTTTTTTTTTCAACCAAGGTGTCTGGGTCAATTTGGAGAATCGAACCTGAGACCGTGCGCCTATCAAATTCTCCCTAACCATCTGGACAACCCACAGATGGATGATTAATGGTCTACAACACTTATAACATATATAAATATAAAGAGCAACCCGGAGTGAACATCACTATATATGGTCGAAATATTTAAAGTTTAATGTGACCACCATAAGGGTGCTATGGAGGTCCAATCATATCAAGGCCCGCAAGGATAGCTTTGGAGCTAATCCTAGACCACCAATTAAGAGAGAACCAACCAATGATGCTAGCCTAGCTTAGTTCAATCCAGCTTGTGCAAGAACTAACTAGCTTACTGTAGAAACACAACCTTAAAATGATGCAGAAGATAATGAAAAAAACAAGAACAAACAATGCACACAGATTTACGAGGTTCGGCAAGAATGCCTACGCCCCCAGTGAGATGAGATCTTGCTTCACTATCAATGGAGAATAGGGTTACAACGCTCGTCCCTCACACCTCTCAGTATTGCTCGCATTACAGAGAAAGAAACCATCGCTACAAATATATAGCGAAAAAACCCTAATCCTTAAAGTACACAATTGCCCTAAAATAAAAAATTCAAGCGGGGGGGCTGCGTCCCACTACACCTTTGCTATGTAGGGGGGCCTCCTACCCTCTTTGCAACCCCCACGGCCCACAAACTGGCTAATGGGACCACTGTCCTGTCTGTCGAGGCGCTGCACCAGTACTCCCTGGATTAAATTGTGACGGAATACAAGACATCATACACCAACACTCACTGCCTCTATGAGTTGTTACCTCCGCTTTTTATTATTTACAATTTTTTAAAATGAGGAGAGGGCGAGAGACATATGCGCTACTCATTTTTCCAATAATGCTTGCATTGACTATAATTAAATTCAAAAAATCTCATTTTGTTAGAGCAAGCACCAAGAAAATAAGAAAATAAACAGATAATAGATCTGCACAATACAGAGATTTAATGAGGTTCATACACCGGTGTGGTGTGCTACGTCTTTAGCTGTGGTGTGCCATTACACCCAAGCAATGGCGAGAAAACTCATCTTGAAACCCTAGCTTGAAAAACTCCCTAAAATACAATGAATTTCTCAACAAGACAACAGTACATTATATACTCCAAGTCACGGGTCGACCCATCGGGTCGCGGTCAATCTGGTCGAACCATGCTTGCATCACAGATCTCAGAAAGCTTCCCATTTGGGTCACCCCCAAAATATGTCAGAACGGATCAATTTTCAAAATGAGTCAAGAATTCGAGACAAACTTAACACATTTTTATTACAATACAAACCCAAAATACTCCAATTTGTGGACATGATTCATATCTAATATTAGAAATGGAGGGAGAATTTGAATTCTAGTGGTGACTACAAAATGATGGGAACTGAGAAAAGAAGGCATATGGGAAGAAAAATGCCATAATTTTAGCTCCAAAAGAGACAGGGCTCTGGCAATGCTTTCTCTTTTTGCAATATTGCATGTGGGGAAAGATAGATCAGACTCAAAAAAGTTTGAAAGAAACTAGACTAGTACAGGAAGAAAGGAGGAAATGTATAAGTTGTTCTGTAGGGTAATTATATTACAATTTTTTATAAAAATAAAACAAATTACAATACAGAGCTTTTGCAGTAGAAATTACTATGATATTGTAGTATTGATCCTTGATTGAAATGAGACGGGGATAGACTTCAAATAGATGTTGAATCACCACCACAGCAACTGAAGAAGCTTTGATCAGAATTGAGGTTGAGTCACACTTGTAGTGTTGCCTTTAAAGTAATTGATGCCCTCTACTGCCAAGAGTTGTTCTGCATCTCTACCTCCAAGATAAAACAACCTTCCACTAGAAGATGAGACAGTTCTTCTAGTCCCTTCTAGGAGCAAAAAGCTACAACACAACAGCCTCCTCTAACCTTACACAAGACTTAAAGAAAATAGAAGAGAGAGAAAGACTTGTATGGTTGCAAAGAGTAGAAATAGATAGAGTGTCAATGTGTGAATGTGTGTCTCTGCAATGTATTTGGTTGGGTTTATATAGAGCCAAAACCAACCCTTGCACCCTCTTGGATTCCTCAAGAGTAACCTCCAACTAATGACAAGTAAATTGGAGAATAATGTCATATGAACATGAATTGAGAATCAATTCAATAAATTGAATTAATCCCAATCAATTCCTTTTCCCACCTCCCTACTCATGGTAGTGACCATGAATGGACTTTAGGGCACCCACATAATGACGTTGACCATTTACCTCCATTTGGCAATAACCTATGACATGAATTAAGAATTAATTTCATAAATGAAATTAATCCCAATCAATTCTCTTTGCCCACCTCTCCACTCATGGTAATGGCTATGAATGGAATTTAGGGCACTCACAGGTTGTTATTGACCATTTTCCACTACCTTGACCCTAAGGGTCTCACACCATTACAAGTCATAAAACACATAAAAGAAAAACCTCATCTTGAAACTTAATTATAATAAAATAAATATAAATTCTAACATGTTCCCACACTCTCAACCCCCATAAAATATCATCACATTGCAGAATGGTAGACATGGATCCCTTATCAAGAAGGATTTCACATTCTTTTTTTTTTGGGTGAGTAATCAATATATTCAACAAAGTAGCAGAAAAGCAGAAAAATAAATGATGCCCTTGTCATATCTTTCTCTGTATTGTCATATCTACTCATCACCCATATATTATTTGGAGCACAGATCATTCTTTCACTTGGGGGATATCATCTTTCTTTCTTTGTAGGTATGCAGTGATTACACTAATACATTATCAACAAAAGTGATCAGAGTATCCAAAATAAATGATTTCCCATTGAACTATATATAAGGTTGGCATTGGCTTAGCTTCCAACTACATGTTTTCCACTTTCTATTGACCTGAAAGTCTGAAATTAGGTAAAAGTTCATTTGAGGTACATCTAAGTAATATGGGAAAAAAAAAAAAAAATGATACATTGCTTTTGTATAGATTATTTGATATCCTTTTCATATAATAAAGAGTGGGACCCATTTTTTCCCCTCCTATTCTGACCATGTAGATTCCATATGGATTATAACATTTTCTAATTACTCATTGATTGTAGTGTGCAAATTCCTTTTTACACCACACCCTTCTAGGAAACCTACCCCCCAAATAATATATGGCCAAGTAGATGAAGGTGAGAAGAATACAAATACGTCAAGTAATGGTCCTTTCTTAAGCGAAAGAATATAGGACTGAATTTCCCTACTATGGATTCACCACGGATGAGGGTTTGATGTGAATGCATTAGAAGGATATTTTGTGAATCCTAGGATGGTGGGTGAACCATCCTTCTACCGGTTTAGAATTTTTTTTTTTTTCAAGAATATATGTTTTGAATGGGAATTCATTCACCATGATCCGTCTGGGGGGCTCATCCCTTCAATCGTCACTACACGGTAAAGGAAATTAAACTTCTCCCATGAATATATGTTAAGTCTTGTAAGAAAGCTAAACAAAGCAAAACTGGTGGTTCTGCATGAAAACCAGAATTTGGTAGGGAAGAATGTCATGGTAAAGGATTGTCAAGCAATTGTGGTTTGTGAGAGAACGGCTAATATAACCAAACTCAAATTGTCTTGAAGGAAGATGCCTATATCCCATATGGGAAATTCGGACAGCTACTGTACATGGGATGTAAGTATTCCCACACGCTCAAATGGTGGTGCTTGGGCATGCAACGAGGTTCAATTAATTTTATTTACTTTGCAAACTTATCAGAGAGAAGGGTGGATATGATGGATCAAAGTTGATGATAATAAAAGTTCGATATATATGGAGGCCCTCCTACCTCCATCTCTGATAGTCTGATCATAATAGGTACGTAGCAGTAAAATTAAAGCTTCTACAAAAGGCCGTTGCATGGAGAGGTGCACCAACCCTGCTTTATGCGTCAATCAGGCTCGCCATTATGCAACTATAGCCTGTAAGTAGTTGTAAGCATAGTTAGCAAATTCGGATTCGGGAATTATTCGGACGGAGAATTATTCGGAATAATTCGGACGATTAATTTAAGGATTCGGTCAAAAAAGCGGTCAAAAAATCTTATTGGGGTTTTTTTTTAAAAAAAAATTTGCTTTTTTTTATTTTTTTATTTTTTATTTTTGATTTTTTTTTAAAATAATGTTTAAATGGACCGAATAATTCGGTTTAATTCGGATTCGGTCCGAATTATTCGCGAATTATATTCATTTTTGAAAAAGTCGCGAATTTTAAAGAATTTTATTTTTAATTCGGATTCGGTCCGAATTTTTGATAAAATTCTTTAAAATTCGGTTCGGCCGAATAATTCGCGAATTATTCGGCCGAATTGCTAACTATGGTTGTAAGTAGTGGAAGTTTGCTTAAAAATGAAGAGGACTAATATTGCACTAGCAATGCCAAATTAATAGGACTACAAAATTTATAGATTGGAGGTATAGTTGAAAAATCATGTTTTAATTCCGGTGATTCACCTGGATCGAGTCAAAATTTTGGAAAACTTGGTAAATAGTCATGTAAACTTGATCAGGGTAAAAAAATTTTGAAAAGAGTCAAATAAGACTGAGTCAAACTTGGTGTTTGACACAACATAACACAACATGGTTAGTTACTAAAGTAATGTCGGGGTTGAGGGTGTGTGACATGGAAAATAATCCTCTGTTTTTCTCATCCCTGTTTTTCCTTGTTTTGCTACCTGCAGAACACGACACGTGGACAACTTTAAGACCAACGCACCGGATGTAATAATCCTCACCCAACCTTGATCGTTGGATCCTCTGTTGTCCACGTGTCGTGTTCTGCAGGTAGCAAAACAAGGAAAAACATAAATGAGAAAAACAGAGGATTTTGATCCGTGTGACATGCGGAAAGCTTTTTAATTTTAGAAACTAAAAATATTCAGAATAAATGTATATATATATATATATATATATTTAATATCTCGACTCGACAAGGGTAGAAAACTGATAAGTCCTGAGAATTAATCATTAAAATCAAATATTATTTTTTTACCTGAGTTAGTATATACTTGGCGAGTCAAGTCGTTTTTCAAATGTGTGTGTGTGAATCCCCAAAGAATTTTTTTTTTTCTAATTTGTTTTTAAAATTTGGACAACAAAACATTTGTATCTTGTATTATACTATTTTAAGTTCATTAGTGGACCTCAACCAACTTTTACCTTGGACAACAAAACAACAATGGCATTTTTGGTTTTTAGCCACCCGCATTAGTAGTAAGACTTAAGACTCCTAACTCAACTCCACTTAAGACTTCTAACTTAACTCCAATTACCACCTTATTCTGAGAACTATTCTATACGTGGCAATATGTGCACAACATTCCTTCCCCCTAAATTATACCCTTGTCCTCAAGGGTGACTTTAGGGAACCTCATCTTTAGATTTTCCCAATTTTCCCACGTTGCTTCTGCAGGTGCCAACCCCGTCCAATGTACTAGCATCTCCTCTCGTCTTTTTCGTACTCGGCGATCCAACAAAGCTTGAGGCTGAACGATCATGGCATCATCTATCTCTGAAATTTCAGGCAACTCCTTTTGTACTTGTGCACCTCCTCCCACCTTCTTCTTAAGGCACGATACATTAAATACTGGATGGATCTTTGACCCATGTGGCAACTGAAGCTTGTACGCTACTTGGCCCACCTTCTCAAGTACTTGAAATGGTCCATAATAGCGTGGCGATAACTTGAGGTTCCTTAGTCATTGTTCAATTGGGATTCCTTCATTTTATTTTCATTTTTTCACACACACACATATATATATATATATTTAAAATTTTGAGAAAAGGTTGGGTCTCCCAATGGTATACCCAAGTCTATGTCTATCTCTCTTTTCTTTCCCTTGAAAAAGTCCCTTATGCCCCTCAACAATATTTACATTAAAAAATCAACAGTACTTACCCAAACCCTCTCTCTCTCTCTCTTTCTCTCTCTCCTCATTTAATATGATGTGGGTTTTCCAATAGACCAATCGACAGTGCTCACCCAAACTTCTCTCCCCCTCTAAGGTGTGTATAGTATGATGAAAATGTAAGGGGGGGCAGCATGTGAATCCCTTTGCCATAATCTTAATATAAGGCCATATCTTAGGGTTATAACTTTATTTGAATACTATTTTTTTTCTCAATTATTCTATTATTTTTTAGAATGACATTATGTAAAGAGGATCGAGTTTTCCTTCATCTATAATGAAAAGAAAATCTTTTAAGCCATCACATCCGACCGTTCATTTTTGTCCAATAATTCAATCCTAGGATCACATCACCTTGGATCTGTGGGTGGCAAAAAACAACAAGAGAAATGTCAAGGCTGTTGTCCGATTGAGACATATGAATGCATATGAGTTATTACTTTCATGGATCTCAATCTTACATGAGACATCATTGAATTTGAGTTTGGATGGTGAGACACTGAGATAATGGCCTGTATGGAACCAACAGAGTTGAGAGCAAAAGAGAAGTACAGTTAATGCTACTATATGTTTAATCTCGAAATGGATCTATAATGAAGGAGAAGGGTAGACAGCAACCACACCATAAAATGCAGATATGTCATTCTTTTATTCTTAACCCCCACACTACACCATCTCAGAACATGTGCATTGCAGAAGAGTAGTTGTGGTCCTTGTGGTCCTTGTGGATAACCTTAATTAATTACCTAGAAAGATCTCATATTCCTTAATTCTTTTCTTCCAAATCTCATCCATACTTGACACAGTACTGCAAAAGTGAGAAGGAAAGGGTATAACAGTAACTTTGCATAATTTTTTCTTTTATATTATATTTTTAGAAAAGGTGGACTGGTGGACTAACCTTTGAGGCATTTACCTCGTCTTATGAAATTTTACAAGTGAGATGGGGTGTAAGAATGTAACTAGAATCCTTTATCCAATTAAGCTATTTATGTATTTCCATTTGGTAAGTCATGGAACATTAAATTTTCATTGTGTCCTATATAATAAACCCAAGGAACTGTGAATCACTAAACCTGATATAATAACTGGATGGCTAATAAGCTTCAGGAAACCTCTAGTTGTCTAGCCACCCTATGAAAATTAAGGGACCATTGTGTGCCTCTATTTTTTTGGCGGCTAAAGGTCAGAAAAATTTGATTAAATTAAAAAAAAAAAAAAAAGAATATATTATATGATTGGTGTTCAGGAATACCTAGACGACAGGAAAAAAAAAATTACTAACACAAATAATTTGAATCCCTTATCCACCTTCGTCATGGTCATCAGTAGACAAAAAGATCCAAATCAAACAAAACCTAAAAACCGAAAATTGACTCAGACAAACCTAGAGTGAGCACTCTTGCATGTCCATGAAGATATTCGGCCATATTAGCCGGGAGAAGCTACACTAGTGACAGAAATTTTAGTAATCGAAACTTTACTTAGCTAGAGAATCTGTGACTACATTCATTTCGCGAAAACAATGAAAAATTCTCCTAGAGGCACACAATGGTCCCTTAATTTTCAAAGGGTGGCTAGATAACTAGAGCTTTCCAATTTGCAGCTAGCCCCGGTATCAACCAAGCTGGGTCAAGGAGTGATCGGGCCATGTCAAACTACCCTATTATTCCACATTTAAAAAATATTGGTTTTCATCATTAGCCCTATGACTCTGGTCACTTAAACATTAACTACCAATCTTCACATCAAAACCTTAGACATATAAAACACATGCACCCACATCGCTATAATGTTGAGCTGGGCAAGAGCAAGATCCAAGAGGACAAGGGAACTTAATAATAAGAAACTGGCCAAGATGTGATCCAAGGTGCATGCAAAAGTATTGGACAGAGCAATTGAAAAGGCCACAATAAAATTTTGAAGGACCAAAGGCCACAAGTCCAGTGCAAAGTGTGGAGGAGGAGACTGGTGGCTGAAAAGAGTTCATGGCAGCGCGCAGCCCAACATTTGTCTTTCCTATACTATCTATATCAGTTGTATAGCAAAGTGCTGTCAGTCTATCCTTTAATCTTTTAGAAGGGTAGTGTCACTAAATTATAAAATCACAATAGGTGATAGAACTGGGGATGGCAGGATATAAGCCAGTGATAGTGTCCGTATCCTCTTTTGAACTATGACCTCTTGCAACAATCTCACATTATCCATTGGGTGTGGGATCCACACTTAGAGGTGATCTCACATCCTTCTAATGGTGTGAGCTATTGTTACAGGAGGTCATGGTCCAGGGGAGAATCTGGCCTTGATAGTGTCTGCATAAGCAATAAAGCACAAAAATTCTTTAGAAACTTGACCCATCAAGTAGTGAAGCTTTCTACGGAAGAGTCCAGGGGAGAATCTGGCCTTGACAGTGTCTGCATAAGCTATAAAGCACACAAATTCTTTAGAAACCTGACCCATCCAGTAGTGAAAAGCTTTCTACAGAAGAGTCATTGCATGAAAAGTACCCCGTACTTTTTTTACTCCCTTGATTGGGCTTCTTAACTCTTTCATAGCATCTTTTTCTAATTTTTAAAACTTTTCTTTTTACATGAATTGTGTTACAGAGTTTGTCCGGTTTGATTTAGGGACCTCTCAACCTTTCTTTTGGTCTGCCCTAAGAAGGTTGTAGGGGTTGCCTTAAGCTGTATTTTCATACTTTTCTTTTCCCTTAATACTTACAAGTTACCTATCAAAAAAAAAAAAAAAAAAAAAAAAAATCTAAATTAAAACAAAAACTAATATGCATGTAAAAACAAAATCAAACTTCAACGTTATCCTTTGTCTTCTTAGCTTCAATACTAAACCTCCTTCAACCCATGTGCAAAATACAAAAATGTTGTGTCAATTGCACCTTCCTTTTAGTATGCAAAGACCACACTAGCAGCATCTTGCATACTCTGTCCTACAAAAAAATGGAGGTCACTTAGCTTCCAAAGTAGAAACTTAGGCTCCATTTGGTATTCTCTCTGTTCCAAAAACTCCGTTTCGTGTAAAAAACGAAAATTTCTGTTTCTATGTCAAAACACCGTTTTTAAACGATTTAATGTTGTTTGGTGAATCTATTTCTGGAATAGTTTCAAAAGAGAAAAACGACAGTTCTGTAATGCTTGTTTCAAAAATGTTTTTTTTTTTTAAGTCAATAATTAAAAAAATAACATTAAAATACTATAAGCATATAAATCCTTTGGGACAATAAAATATTACATTCCAACTAAAAAAAAAAAAAATTGGTTCAAAAGGATGAATAAAGTACAAAATTAACAATGCCTTATCCAAGTTAATTATGCATTACATAATTCCCCATATTTTCACTTTTTGTCCAAGTCTAAAAAATTGAATTCATGGAGGATGTCTTTCATCGTATTTTTTTAGTCCTCTAATCTTTTAAATGTCCCTTCCCCAGATATCCTTTTATGTACTCGTTCGAAGTGGACGGTGGTGTGGATGCTATTGATGTTGAGCTTTCTGAACATAATGTATGTTGTATGGTAGAGATGTGTTTCATCTTTCAACCATACAAACATACCACATCCACGGTTATTAGCCTATGTCAAATAATAGATGTGATTAGGGTCATTGAAATTTAAAATCAAATTAAAAAAAAAATCTTAAATTGTTTATAGGTATAGATCAATCGTAGAAATAAATTACACTAGATGAATTTGGGCAACATAGAAAATACTGTCCCTTCTTTGGACCTTTCGTCGTAGTTCGTACTTTGCATTGACCTTTACCACATCTACATAGATGTAGTTGGTCCACCCACATGAAAAAATTACATGAATCTTGATACTTGAAAAATTATCTTCCGATATTTTTATCCGACTTCGTTGTATATTTAGCACAACTCTTCCCGTAAATTTCTCAATTTGCTATTATGAGTGGGGCATAGAAGAAGTCATCTGTAACAGTAATTTAAATATTAAAGAAGTTAATATAGTATCCAAATATATGATTCGTTGTATATTTAGCACAACTCTTCCAAAAAATTTCACAATTTGCTATTATGAGTGGGGGCGTAGAATAAGTCATCTATAATAGTAGTTTAAATATCAAAGAAGTTAATATAGCATCCAAATATATGACATTCATAAGAATATATCAACTTGTACCACATACATAAATGTAACATAAAACAAGTACTACATCACTGTCTAACATCAATTTAGGTTTTCAGTTTTGTCAAAATAGTTATCGGTTTCAGCTTTCAACTAACTCAGGCATCATTTGCTTTCTAGCCATTGCATTTGTAATTCTTAGCCTAGTAGCATTGCCTTATTTCGTTGACTTGATTATGTTGTAGAATGATCAACGAAATCTTTATGTGGCGGATTCAATTTATCTTCTTCTGGAACTTTTGAAACATCACTCATCCCCACGAATTCAACATCAGTAATATGCTCTTCTCAAATATAGTTGTGTAGCCCATAATATGCCAGTACGATTGATACCTAAACTTTCACTAGGAACTAGTGCATTAGCTTTAAATTTTGAAATTGTTCTTCAATACCCCAAATGTACATTTAATGACATTTCGAAGTGATGAATGCCTATAATTGAACAACTCTTTTGCTATTCTTGGGGATCTTCTAGGCCCTTCATAGTCGACAACATAATACTTTCCTACACAATAATTTTCTACAAACGAAAAAGAATATATGTTATTACGTATACACCAAAACAAAAATCTAATATACTAAAATAAAGGTAATACCTGGAGGTGGATGTGAAAAACTCAATTGAGGATCACTCCTTACCTGTTCAAGTACTCGACAATCATTTGCAATACCTTTCCATTCCATATACACATATGTGAATCGCATGTCAAATGAACATGCACACATCACATTTTGAGTTGTGATCCCCTTCCGATTCCTATATCGAGTTTGATCATCTCTTGGAACTACCGCATGGATGTGAGTACCATCTATGGCACCAATACAGTGCTATAACATATATTGACAATTAAATGGTCACTACATATAAGAATATAAATATGCATATATTTAATTACAAACATGTATCATATTAACATATTTACCTTAAAGAAAGAGTAGTATTTCGGGTTCTGTGCAATCTCTGCCAGTATCATACTGACGTATGCTGGTCTGATTTTTTCCTTAGCCAGTCGTTGCATTGCAATCAAGACAACATTGAATGTCCGACTAATTGTTTCCCCTGAGTGGTTGAAATGATTTTAGGTATCCCTATTACTTGAACCATTCCCAACAATCCATAGGAACATTCCAAGTTATTCATCCACTCGGACGTTGGTCGTGTCTTTCAACCACCCCCTATGTCTAACATAATCACATAGGTTGAGAAAGACATGACGCTCCATCCTGAACTCTTCATAGCATCTATTGGCATGCTCATTCAATATCTCATACATCATGACAGCTCCTAGAAATACACTATCCTTACATAGTTCCCGAGTATATAAGGATCCACTTAACAGTTCCATTCGTAATTGAATGATTATATCTTCTTCATCACTTGAAGAGTGTCACCTAATGCATTTGACAAAGCTGCAATAAATTGATTACTACTTATCAATTTCAATAAAAATTGATGTTCAAGAGTACGCATAAAAAAAAAAAAAACCACAAGCATCCAAAGTATTGTCCTTCTAAATCCAAAATCATCCAAACAAGAAATAACAATATAACCATCAAAATAGTCTGAATATTTCCAAACAAAAACCCTATTCCCCTCAACTAATCGAGCGCATCTAAAAGCCAAGTCCTCTTTTCAGAATCTGCAGAGACAAATAACTCCCTCCAACTTGGATCAGCAAACATAAGTTTGGTAGCCTTCAAGTACATCTCCTTTGACATATTCGGTATGGAGGATAATACAGCCTGACATGCACTCACGCTGAAATCTAGAGGACGAGATGAACTTGAACCACGAATAGGAGATGTAACAGAAGTACTAGATGCTTTATCAACTTTGATGGTTAAATACTTCCCATACAAGTCCATGATATAGGGGTCATCCTTAATGGAAGTGCACTTTTTCCTTCGTCCAATGGGTGTCCTATCAAGATTTTGCTTTGTGGTGCTGCTCGTTTTGGTGACCTGTTGGGTAGAGCTGCCCGTGCCTAAATGAACTAGGGTATTAGGGCTATCAAGATCAATGGCATTATCACCTTCAAGTTCATTTAAATCTTGACCGTTGTCAATCCCCAAGTTTCCTCTCGCATAGGCATCCCCAAATATCATGCTCAAATCTGGCTAGTAGCTTAGTTCAAACCTCTTGAATTTTTTCCAATCTGGATTTGCTTGATGAGCAGTCATCATATATATCAGACGTAGTACTAAAAATTATCTAATTTTGAAATAATTCAAGATCACTCCAATGCTCTGTTGTACCTATATTGCCCAATACCATATGGACTCATTATCAACTGTCACTGATTTTGTCATTGAGTTCCATGTAAATCCAGTTGTGTCAAGGAGTTTCTTGAATTGTTGGTACTTTGCTTTCAACTTGTTCATCTGGTTGCGTAAATGTTCTCTCCCAACCTCACGACCTAAATCCTTTTCAAATTGCTTCTTGATATCCACCCATCCAGTTTTGTTAAACGAATTTTCGGATTTTTAGCCATTTTTTACGGCTTCTTTCATTGCATCAATGAAAGCATTGGTCTCAACTTCTGACCACTTAACGGCAGGAATACTACTTCCAGACATAATAGCTAAATATTATAACATACTGTAATTGGCAAAAAAATAATTCATACCAAAGATACATATTCCAATGTCTTGGTAGAATACCAATTCCAAATGCATATATATGATTCATCTGTTTTCTGTGCTTAACTGATGGGTGAGACCCTACAGAAGATTCAAAATAATATCCTAGATGTTGGGTCTCATATCCTGTAGTTATCAGTTTTGATATCCATATTCCATAATCTATTCCTTATTCTGAATTTCACTTTTCTTTGTAGTTCCTATATCTGAATTCAGTTTTGTTACTTCTTTATATTTCTATCCTGCCAATCTATTCATAACATATCATTAATTTACAATACATATTCTCAATTTGCATATCAATTTGTTACCTATACACAAGTCCTATGATCATAAACATAATCTAGCTAATAAACATTTTGCATTCATCACACAATTTAATGAAGGTAAATCATTCAAATTACAAAGACCTATTGTTCTCGAAATCAATTGAAATTGCATTCCGATGCCACTCATTCATCACTAATGAAAAGCAAAGGAGGAAATATAATCGACATTTATAATTATATTGCAATTGCAAGTTTGCAACAACATACCTCCAAGTATAAGATACTCAAAAGTTTGACAAATTTTCTCCTTTTTCTTTTCTAGAAAATAAACAAAAATTATGATCCTGGTTAGAAGTTACTGGTAGAAATCACATCAACAGAAATTAGATCAAATACAAGTAGATCTAGATAAATAGAAAACCAATGAAGTAATAATAAAGGTTAAAGAGAGAAATCCTCATTGTAGATAATTCGAGCAATAAACACCACAAACTAGTTCTTCTTGTTGTGTCAAATTCTGAGCTTTCAAACAAGAGCTTCCAGAATTTCACCTCACAATTGATAAAATCCCTATGTTTGTAGGCCTCTCTTACACTTATAATATCTCTATTTTATCTGTTCCTTTGAATGGAAGCCCAAACCAATCAAACCCTTTGAAGTGATGAATGAATAACTTGTATAAAGAAATGTTAATACAAAAAAGAGGGGTGGGGAACAGAGTCCATGGAAGTTTCAGAGGAAGCAATAAGATTCAATGGGAAGGCAGAATACCTAATTAGATCTCATAAAACCAAGAAATGCAGAATAAAAAACCAGACCTAGGTGAGTGAAACTGTGTAGTAGAACGATTTCCCTGGGTGGGTGAGTAGAACCGAACCTAATCAGGAACCAGGCGGATTTGATCTCTTTCCTGCAAGATTTCACAAAGTTAAGGAAAAAATAAAATGGCATTCATGGACAACTGAGGAAGGAGAAGACCTAATAGAGTAAAGGAGAAGAAGAAGACGATCGGGAACCAGGTTGGGGTCGTCATTTTACGCAGATTTTTCAGAAAAAAGGGCAAACAGAGGAGAAGGAAGAGAAAAGAAGAGAGATGAAGAGAGAAGAAGAAGAGAGAAGAATAGGAGTTACCTACAGAAACTCCAGCTGCTCTAGCCGGTCACGTGTCTGTCTTTTCTAATAGCTATCGGTAACGATAGTTCCAAATTTAGGGATTTTGAAACGAAACCGTATTGACGGAACTCCTTTTTGAAGTTCCGACTTTTGGGCCCTTTTTTTTTTCTCAATTTTTGTTTTATAAAAATTGAAACACAGGGATGGCATACCATACAGTTTTTTGCGTTTTTCTTTTCCAATAAAACGAAAAAATGATAGAAACGTTTTTTAAGAACGATACTAAACAGGCTCTTAGTAGTTGCACCAACATTCTTCTTAAACTCCTCTTTATGTATGTAGCGAACTGCTTCTTGTCAAAAGAAGGTTCCTAGAGATGCAAAATGTCAACAATATGGACAACCTCGACGGCATGCAGATCAACCTCTTCTTTAACAAATAAGTGGTCAATTATGAAAGTCTATGGACTTCTCATAGCCGTTGCTGCCATTTGTTTTCAGATTTTCTAGGGTTTCACTTGTACCATTGATGGCTGTAGGAATACAAGATTTCAAAGACACACTCCAAGCTACCTTATCTTTCTCAAGCATTACAGTACTATCTTTCGATCTATTGTATTGGCACAACTATATTTACCAAAAAAAAAAAAAAATTACTGTCTTTTTTTTTTTTTAATCAATGAACCTTGAACCTGTCTGGTGTTATAGTTCAGCATTAATGGTAAACCTTGATTACACGTAGTCACACCTAACCCGTGTAATTGATCAATCATCGGAAGGCTCCAACCAAAGACATGTTAATAGACACCTTTGGACTAGTGGAGCTACACCCGAGATGTACACTATTAACAGCTGTAGGGTTGGCAAACACTGACTTGATACACCATTCTGATATCATATATGGAATTGGCTGTTTGAATTGGGGCTTACCAGAACTAAGTAATTTCTAGTTTCATGCTCTGGCCAGTTAAAAACCAAATTATGGAGGTCTGAAATACCTATGAATCTAGGGTGATTATTATCCATTATTTATTAAAATTTCAAAATACCCTCTACTGTCCCTTGATACCCAATGGTTAAAGAATTCTCATTCACTGTAGCTTGAGAAAAACTCGGTCCAATGTGAAAATAATAGAAAAAATCAATTACTAATGCTTTCTTTGATATGATTTCTATTTATATTTATTAACTATTTTTTAGAAATTATTTGTGATAATAAATTATGGACCACAAATAATATTCGTTTGGTTACTATTTATAAAATATATTATATAATGAGAAAAAGGATTTCAGTGTTCACCTTCAGCTTTGAGTTTCAAGCGAGAGAGATGATATGACTTGTGGTTTTTTATTGGAAAAGAATAAAACATACTGAAGTTATGTAAGAGAACATTTTCGTATGTGAACCTTATCCATTCTCATGTTAAGGACCCAAGAATTATGTACATTAAGAGATAAGAAACAATGTCATTTGAGACATGTAAAGAAGACTGGTGTTAATATCAATTCTGCAATCTCTGCCATTGTACAAGGTCAAATAAGAGAGAAAATATCAATGTGAACCCCATTATTTATTTTGTGAAAAGGGTATATAGAAACCTATACAAGGGCAGCGTAACAATCTTTTTTCCATAAAGAAAATACGTACATAGGATTCCATCCTCACTAAGAGTACGATGCTAAAGCTTAGTGGCCACTACTGATCACCAAACACACCCCACAATTCCATGTCCATGTCCAAATCCAAGTCTAAGTCTTGAAGCAATTCATCAACCCCTACAACTAAGTCATCCTCTCCCACAACCATTTCTTTTTTCTCAACTGCCAAGTTTGTTGAATTCGTCTCCTTCTCTTCCCTTTCTAATAGCAAACTCTTCCAGAAGGAAGGTTTTGCTTCCTCCTCCTCCTCTTCTCTCTGGGGTTGTTGATCATGACCGGAAGAAGACTCAGATGTCCCCCTCAACCACCTGGAATTCATGGAGGGGTTGCTGGATTCATGGAGCTTGTTTGTACACCTTGATGTTAGAGTGTGCTCTGACCTAAGCTTCTTGCTCAAGTGAGAGTTCCAGTAGTTCTTAACATCATTAGCTGTTCTTCCTGGAATTCTTCCTGCTATCAGAGTCCACCTAAGCACACACAAACACAAACACATACTAATACAGTGACATTTAGGCATTTTACATTAATACAAGGCTTTGCATTACTTACTCCACACTTGATGTAAGTGGCTAGATGTGTTAATATTTTCAAAGAATATGCTTTGAGATCATTAACTTATTGACTGATTTTGGGCTAAGGTACAATTCATGGGTTGGGCTGTCAAGATCTAGTTAAAATTAACCAAAAGAAAATAATTTGTTAAAAATTCTACTGTACCCCATTATTTAATGACTCTGGACCCCAAAATGATTGAAAAATTTTTCATTTTCTTTTTGACAGATTGGAAAGATTATTAAAAAAAATACTGTTAAAATGACCAGATGCCTGCATCCAATCTATATATAATAGAGAGAGAGAGAGAGAGAGAGCATGTGATGTGCATGGGGCCATGGGCAAAGGAAGGAAGATAGTGCATCTGAATGATTCCATTCACAAGGGAAAATTACAAAGGTTGTCATATGTCCAAACTTCAGATTGTGGAAAGAAAGAGGAACAGTGACAAATGCTGTTCCTTATTATTGTACTCTCAGAAAACCCCTTCCATTTGTTTTTATTATTGTTTGGTTTTCTTTTCTGCATCCCAAAGCCACTTTCTTTGAAGTGTCACTTCAGATGATTTGCAAAAATGAATTTGATGAGTACCAAGTCCATGGCAACCTTTTATGTTTGGATTTGAATGATCACAGGAAAACTGCAAAATGGAAACGAAAAACAGTGCAAAAAGGAAATGAACTTTGAAGATTCTAACAGAGATGATATTGACAGAGTTTGGATTCCACAACTAAGGGATTTTGTCAATAATACATATGTGAAAAGAGGGAAAGCTATTAATTTAAAAAAAAAAAAAAAAAAAAAATCAATTCAACAGTTTAAGTTGACAAATGATCAATAATAGATGAGCAAATTTGCTTTTTCATATATAGTTATTTTCTTCAAATTTTAAGTGAAATTTCGATTTATTTTCTTTTGCACAAGTTTTTCATGGGTTAGAGAGTTTTTTCTTTATCTCCCGAGAAGAGAATCCAACCATTAATTAGGATGTGATAATGATCTCTCACATGAATGTCTCAAAATGCTTTTGACACTATTTTTAAAGTCTCATTCAAGCATTAGATCCCACGAGTGAAGAAATTCTCTCTTTATCATGCGTGAAGAACTCAATCCTCTTAGATATAGGCCAGGCTTCCAAATAGAAAAAGAGAGATGCCAATGCTGGTAAAGAATTCAGGTGATAATATGCAGAAATAAAGAGGAAAAACAAATAGAGTGGTCAATATCATTATTTTATTGAAATGATCCGTTGACTCGTATGAAGAAGGAAAGAAAACATACATATGGGAGTGTTGTCAGTTGTCATGAGACAGAAATTCATAAATTTTGATTTCAAAAGTTAGTTGGGAAATTACTTTTCTTCACACCATAGGCCCCACTTGGTAGGAATTTGTTTTAGGTTCAACCATTTGGATGGAATTATAATGAAGTAAAATTTTCACCTAAAATGTTAACCAAAGTCATTAGTCAAAGAATTTTTTTTTGTTTATTGACCAACCCCTCTGTTCTCCACTTTGTGCAGCTGAGAAAAATCCTCATGGGGATAAGCGAAACCCAATGACAAGTCATTGACAAAGTCAGAGGTGAAATTTGAAAATAGATGGAAGGAACTTAAACTTTTCAATGGAGTATTTAATTAACGAAAGCAGGTTTCAAAGTGAGTGGCATGAAGAAATGCAATAATGAGGTGTGACAAAATAGCACGATCTTTTATAATATTAGGGCATACGGTGTAGTCATTTAATGTGAAACGTATCTTATTCCAACGGTTCTTACGGGATTGAAATAAATTCCCTTCGATTGATCTATTCTATTTAACTTATTTTGGCCTGATAGGTTATTTACCCCCTGACTCGCTCTCTTAACTACTTTCTTCTTCCCATCATTCTCCCAACATATTCTTTTCTATGCTCCATCTCCCTTCTCCCTTCCTCGAGCTCCCTTGCCCTCTAGAAGGTCAAGTCTTCTTTGAACTTTCGACCATTACAAATTTTAATCAGTTGGTTAATTAATATGAAACTTAAATCTTCCCTCCTCGTTCCTAAACCAAAAAGGGAAATCATGTTTATTTGAAGTAAAAACATAAAAAACCAAAAAAGCAAACAAACAAAAAACAATATGTTCTTATTTTTTTGGCTTCACCTTTTTGTTATTTCACTTCAAAAGGAAAATTGCGATTTTATCTCTGATTTTCTATTCATGACCCTTAAAAAAAAATAGTCATCTTCAAAAATTTTAAAGGATAATAATATAAGGAGGGTCTTTGTTCGCTTTGAAAATCCTACATGTTTATAGAGCTAGAATTTCTCTTACCAAAAGTTAAAACAGAAAATTATGGAGAAGATCGAAAAGGAAGGATGTAGGCTTCATTCGTGAAGAACAACACTCAGACTAGTTGGCGAACAGTCCTTTTTTTTTGGCTAATTTTTTTAATTACCAGATGGTTTAGGCCTTAGCCTAGATAACATTGACGAACAAAGTCCATTAAGTAAGAAGAATGGTAAAATCATGTTCACAAAATTAACCAAGATAAAAATATAGTTAAAAAAAAGCTGGATATGCAAGCAGTATACTCAAATCTGTGTCTATCTCTCTCCTCCTCCCTTTGAAGAAGCGTATCCCTCCTATCTCAACCCTCCCATTAATTGACTCGCTAGCTCCAAGAAAACCGGGCAACCCTACATCTCCTATTAATATTATAAGATATAAAAAACATGCCAAGATGCATATCAAATTTACAAGTTTCAAAATTTTCTTACTTTCCAAAGCAGTATAAAAAGAAAAGGCTAAAAAGTCAGATTTTCAGTTTTTTTATTTGTGGTGGTCTTTGAAATTAGGACAAAGTTTCCAAGGATTGTAGATTCCTCCATTACTCCTCCATAGCTACCCAGCTCTGAACAGTTCAGTCTTCCCAACTACTTGTAATACTGCAAATTATTAAAATTTGAAACATAAAGAGAGAGAGAGAGAGAGAGAGAGAGAGAGAGAGAGAGAGAGAGAGAACTTGCCGGTTGCCCAACAGCCTATGGAGCCTGATGATGAGGTCAACTTCATCAAGTGCAAAGTCACCTCGCTTGATGTTTGGTCGGAGATAGTTCAACCATCTGAGCCTGCAACTCTTGCGACATCGATTCAGACCTGCAAATAATACCAAACCCACATGACAAATACTTTCATATCAATTTATATATATCAACAAGAAAGATAGAATCAAAGAAAAGATGAATCAAAATATTAAATGTAGGAGAGGAGAGAAGAGAGGAGAGTGCAATTTTAACTTGAAATTAAGAGTAAATTCTTGCCTGCCCTTGATGGGATATGCCTCCAGTTCCCTTCTCCATACATCTCTACACATCTTCTCAGTAACTTATCTTCTTCTTCACTCCATGATCCCTTTCTAAAAATACTTACACGACCCATCTCATCTCTCTCTCTCTCTCTCTCTCCCCCTCTCTACACACACTCTCACTTACACTTGAAGCTCATGATCTCTTTCCCTCTCTATATATCTCCCCATTTAGTCCACCCACGTGACTAAGTCAGCAAATGAGAAAATTTTCCATTGCTTCACACTTTTTTCTGGTGCAAAGATTGTGATCTATTGTTTCACAAATTATGTTGATGGTTCAAATGAATAATATCTTTCGATCTACCAGTCCAAGCCGCCCCCCTCACCCCCTCCCTTTTTTTTTTCCTTTACTCCCCTCACATGCATATGTAATTCTTTTTTACTTTGAATCTCTCTCTCTCTCTCTCTCTCTCTCTCATGTTTGATCATGATGGGTATCTAATAAATTAATTAATTTCCTTGATTCACGGATCTTATTTAAATAAAAGAAAATGATGAAAATAGAAGAAGGAAGAAGGGGGAAGGGGGAAGGGGAAGTGGAAGGGGGAAGGGGGAAGGGAAGGGGGGGGGGAAGGAAGATGCAGGGCCCGTTTGATAACGTTTTAAGAAACGGAGTAAAAAGTTTTTGATAAAACTGTTTCGTTTCATTTATTTTTAGAAATAGAAATATAAATTTTTACTTATTTATGATTCAAGAAACGACCCAAGCGAAATAAGTTCAACTTGTTTCGCCGTTTCTGGAAACGACTTGTGGTAATTCTTTCATTGGTTACTATCGACTTCTAAAAACATGACTTATCAAACACCTTCAATTCCATTTCTGTTTCTAGAAAAGAAAATTTATGTTTCTGTCGTTTCTTGAAACAGAAACGGCAGAAACGTTACCAAACGGGCCTGTAGTTTTGATTCTAGTTGTTATTATTATTATTATTATTATTATTATTATTATTATATGACAAAGACAGAAGTCAATATTAGCTTAGGTAATAGGAGATATGCCTAGACATCAATTATCTCTCTCTATCCATTCTGGCCTTTACTTCAACTGCAGTTAATTAGTGTTTAGATTTCTAATAGATTATTATTCTAGAGTTGACTTTAGAGCCCAATTCATAATCATGTCCCTACTCTCTAGCTTGTGTGGCTCTTAAACCCAAATGGATGTTTTATCTTCCTCACTCAAAATAATGGTGTCCGGGGTCATATCGATCACTGTTGATACTGAATACTAATACCATATGGATCAAACTGTATCCATCTTTATTTAAATGGTATAAAATGCAAATTAAAAAATCCACCACATATTAACTGAGATAAAATTACATGCATTATGATCTTTCTGACCGTGCAATGACGAAAACCTCATGCATTGGCTTACATCTTTTTTTTTCATCAATATTACCAACTCATTAATCTATGATGAATTGGTTATGTGGATAAGAAGTGTTAAGCACAACATGAGATAAGCTCAAATTTATTATGAAGGAATTAATAGGCTCGTACAAAATTGAGATATACATTGACTAGGTCTACTAGTATTCAAATTCAAATTGAATTTGAATAACTAGAAACCGTTGTGCTTAACAAGAAGTAGAGACTTTTAATAGGGATTTTGATTAGCAAAAGCAATTTTAAAAAGCAGATGCACACGGGTCATTATGGACCCCACTGGATTAATAACCCATATCGATCCCTGTGGGGCCAAGTAACAGTACTCCCTAAGCATTTATGCCCTATTGACCAATAGATCACATTCATGATATGTTCTGTATGAAACTATGCCCTATGTACATATCCGCGTCTGTCCCTCTTCTATATGCTCTTTGCTATTTTTATTTTTGGATAAAGAAGTGTAAATAGTTTTTAGGACCAAGATTCCCAAATACCATGATGAATGGATTGAATTGAGAGGGAAGGGAGAATCTCCGACCCTTGGATCATGTGGTAAGGTAAACTTTGCCTTATCCTTAAAATCATGCCTTAGATTGTATTTTTCCTAGTAGGCGGAGATGGGATTGTTCCTTGTCTACCAAAGTGAGATGGGATGGAGGTGGGGGACAGAAAGCTTTTCCAAAACTTGATTGTTCCTTCAGAACCAGATAATTTCATTTTCTTGATAACTCTTTCGTTGATTAATTTTTAGAAATCAACCTGAAAATGAGAGTATAAAGGTACAACTTTCATGCATAGTTATACCATTTTGTTGAGGGTGGTAATTCATACTACAATGTTTTAGGGAAGGAAGGGCATTTCAACCATTGGATCAATAAGGCATGACAGTGATATACTATACCCAAGTTCTTAGATCTTCCCATTTATTTTTTAGCTATATCGTTTTGTTTTTAGTTCATCGGTGGTACATGATTTGCTAATAAATTATTTTTATTATAATTTTTCAAAGCTTTATTTTACCACATGATCAATTTCATTTAACTTGAAATTTGACATGTGAATAGATACTAGGCCCAAAATTTATACATGGTCCAACATTTGTCATATGATATTATTAAAAACGTACAAAAGATGCCTTATCTGTGTGATCCATCTACGGATATCATTGCTTTACAAAATATAAAAATAATAAATTAGTAACTGAAGCTTTAAATAAGGGTAAAAAAAAATAAAAATAAAAACCATAATACACTTCTTTGACAGGTTGAAATGTTCTAATAAAGACCAAAAGTATATCTTGAGCTCTATTTTACGAGCTTACTTTGTATTTATAATCATGTCATCAACTTGATGTCATGTGTAGTAACATATTGTGCTATCTTTTTTGTTATGTTAAATTCATAATTTCAACAATTCTTCAATGGACATTTCAAATTACGAAGAATTTCACGAGACTGCGGATTTGCTTCCTTTATCAATTATTAGAGTATATACTGAGCGAGGGATAAAATGAGCTTCTAGCTTAGTGGCAGGCAATTGGACAATTGAGCTCTAATGTAAATTCAAAGAAGTTCGCTGATTGAACCCTCCTATGTATCTTTCACTTTCTTGAAATATAGTAATAGTAGGTTGATAGCTAGTAATAAGTGTGTCCCAATGCCCTTTTTATTGAACCCTCATGAATCCCTTATCTAGCTCCAAGTGGATCTTCGTCTGTCCCTAATTTGCAGTACAACCTAAAAGCCTAAATGAAATTGTTAAGAGGAGGATAGGTTTGTTAGTTTTCATGGTTGAGAAAGAAAGGTGTAAATTGAGTGATCTTTAATGAAAACAGCAAACATATGCTTCTCTTATGGATTGCCATTTCAAGTTTTATTTTTTATTTTTTTGGTAGAAGCCATTTCAAGTTATTAAATAGTACATAAAGAAGTTGATGGCACATGATGGGCAAATGAGAAATGAAATTTATTAAAAATATAATATTGAAGCATCAAAAGTATCTTCAGGTCATTCATTCATTTGTCATTTTTCGAAAAGAAGAGATTTGGAAAAGGATTAAAGAAAGGAGAAATGTCAAATGCCAATATACAACTTCGTCAAATACATAACAAATACATAACACACGTAGACAAAGAAACTGATTGATTGGGGCTCCAAGAATACTGGCAAGAGATGCTTTATATGGTATAAAAGATGCCCACTTATTCGGAAATGAATTAATTGTTAGAACATGTTCCCCACAAGGAGCATTTTGTAAAGGCAAGGATTAAAAAGCATACCCACTTTGAAAATTGTGTCTCTTCAGGGGAAGTTGAACATTAAACCCCCTTAAAAAGGTCTATATTATATATATATATATATATATCCAAGTCTTACAAAAAAAAAATAATAATAAACACTACAACTCTACTCAGTTATTGAAATTCAATTTGAAGGGACCAAGATGTTGGAAGTCTTCTCATCATTATTTATATAGTTTTTCATAGGTATCTAAAAGTGTTCATGGCTAGGGATGGAATTGATTATTTTATTCATATTATCGTCACACAATGTGTAATAAAAATTTTTTATTTCGGGACACAAGTGTGGGTGAACATATGCAAGTACACTAAACTAGATCGATTGAAACTCTTGAAGGGAAAACTGCTGTTGATTGTTTGTGAAAGTTAATTATGATTGGTCTCTTGATTATTGTTATAGTTAAGCATTATGAGTTTTGATATACTAACGGTTGATATCTCTTCAATTATATATATATATATATCAATGTGTTGGATTCATAGTGTTTAGTTGTGAACAAAAAGATTTGCCAAACATTGAATCTATTTCCCTATGTGAGAATATCAAAGAGAATATATATATACAATTGGGCAAAATCCAAATCCAGAAGCATGTTTTGTAAATAATTAACAAAAAGAAGAAAATTTTGAAATATATTGAGGAAAAAAGATCCTTGCCCGATTGCGCCACCTACACCTTTTCATATGTGTGAGAGAAAAGACCACCCTATCCTTCCTGGTTGATGCGACGATGCCTATGCGTGCTGCCATTGACCCAGCAATTGGAGTTGTGGCCACATGACCAGATAGTAAACCTCTGGTAATATACACACACATACACAAAAAAAAAAAATTAATAATAATAAATAAATAAATCAAATACACTTTGAATCTTAGACACTTTGAAATGCTCTAGTAGTGACCAAAGTATTACTCAAGCACTATTTTACGACCTTATTTTGAATTTATAATCATGTCATTAACTTGACTTTATGTACAGTTGAAACATATTGTGCTTTCTTTTCTTTTGTTTAGCAAAATTCATAATTTCAACAATTCTTCAATGGACACCCCAGGATTGAAGAATTTCATGAGACTTTGCGTCCTTTACCAATTGTTAGAGATCAACTATATTGAGCTAGAGTCTATGGGACACAGTTTTAGAGAGTCAACTGAACTCATGATGAAATCCTCAATTTCTTCTACTAAAGCTTCCAGAATCTAGCTGCCTAGTTTGAATACTAGTACCAGAGGGACAGCCTCAAAGCTTAAATGAATTTGTTGAGGGATATTTTGAAAGTGGAAATGAACTAATACAGTATGTCAGGAATTTTACTGCAGCTCATGAATATGTACTATGTGGTGACATCAAGAAGTCAGTGGAGAAGGATAGATTTTTTAATATTATTGGTTGAGAAAGAGGGGTGATCTTCAATGAAAACAACAGAAAATTATCTTGTCTTATAGATTGTCCATTAAAGTTATTAGAGGTTGAAGAAGAAGTTGATGACACATGATAGACATTGAAAACTATTAAAAATATATAATATATAATTAAGCTTTGAAAGTACTTTTAGGTCATTCATTAATTTGTCATTTTCCAAAAGAGAGGTTTCATGAAGGATTAAATGGCAATATATAACTTTGTCAAATAGTTACCACTCTTGGATATTTATATATAATATGAGGGTAAATATGCCCATTTTGGAAATGAAATTGTGAGAACATGGATTCCTTACAGGAGCATTTTCTAAAGGCATAGACTAATTAAAAAAACAATACCCACTTCGGAAATTGTATGATTCTTTCAATAGGAGAATTTGAACATTTAACTCTTAAAGTTCTATATATATGGAAGTCTCAACTATCAACTAGCTACTTAGATATTGATTTTTTTTTTATGGGAAAAAGAAAATAATTTCATTACTTAAAATACTCTGGTACATTAATATTAGGAACTTTTGGCAAGATACTGTTTCAGTTGCATAACAGAGTGATCAATATTGGAATTCAATTTAAAGAGACCAATAATCAACTTTGGATGGTTCAAAAAAAGGGAAAAAAAAAGACTTGATAAGTTTCCCATGATTCAGGCAATTACATCGAGTTAATAAAAAGTCAGACTGATTCGGATCTAATCTAATCATTTCTTATATCTGGATAAATCTTTATTTTCTAATAAACCTAGACAACTTGTCCGAGACAAAATTTAATCTTCCATCTATGATCAAAACAAATATTATTTAACTTTTTAGAATTTAAATAATTAATTAGGGAAATTGAGCTCTAATCTTAAGAAAGACCATAACACTTCCCTTAGTTCTTGAGTAACTCTAGTACCAAATTCTCAACCAACCTCAAAGCAGACCAAGTTCAACTTAATTATATGTAATGGCATCATCCATCATATGTAATGGCATCTCCCATGCCAAGCTGATGGGTGCACGAAAGTATATATGGTATACAGTAAGTCAACATGATTAGGAAGGAAACAGTGTGAGCAAATGTACTTACACGTTGCACCTTTTTCTCCACGGTCTCTCTTTATTTTATTTTTATTTTTTTATTTTATTTTATTTATTTTTTAACTCACTCACTCTCTTCAAATATATAGGTCTATGTGTAGTCAATTTTTCCTTATAATTCGTCTTTGTAATACTCATTGTCATTATTAGTATTATTATTATTATTATTATTATTATTATTATTTAAATAATAGTACTCATTAATTTCATGGAATTGTGAATGGACTGAACATGACCTCACCAAGACCTAACCAAGACCCATTTAATTGTAATAAGGACATATCAGAAACCATCACCCTATTCCACTTTCCAATGTAGGAACCCATTCAACAACACACACCTTGTTACCTCCACTACGTACCCACTAATTCTTCAGTTATCTTCAATGTTTCTGATCTTTCACAATATTTCTCTTTCAGATTTTCTAGTTGCTCAGATTTCCCAAAACACACACACACCCTTTCTTGCATGCTATCTCTTCATTTAATATGAACACAAGTGGTGGATCAATTGCAAGATTCCTTATTTATGAATTCCACAAGTCCTTCCATGATTGGTGAGGCATTATGACATGACAGATAATCATTCATATATGGGGTTGGAT
>NC_056564.1:11536805-11565517 GCF_013358625.1 Macadamia integrifolia | reverse complement strand
AAAAAAAATCTTGTGACTATTACCATCCCAACTCTCAGTTACACAATTATGATTTGTGCTTTAGTCACTAACTCAAGCACTAATATGACTGATTGGGCAGGCTGTTTTCTGTCTAAATGAATATGTATTTAACTGATAATGAACTATTTGATGAATAAGAAATGCTATTAAAGGAGGCGCAAGAGCTTTCCTCGAGGCACAACAGGCATAGGAAGAGGTTGAAATGTGAAGGCAGTGTGTATTAAAATATGACAAGACTGGGACCAAATCATACCGAGTCATTTAAGACTTGTTTATTTTGCCCGAGTCACAACGAAACGGTCGATTCTTGTCAAAAATTTGAGTCTGCATTTCTGAATAGTTTTGAACTAAAATATATTTTAGTGATGTTAAATATCTAATGGTCGAGGTCTTCTGTATTGAGTCTATTGACTATAGAGTATATACATCTAAATTTTAATTAGAAAAACATGATTTATAACTATGACATCTTCAAGTCAGATTTTATCACTTTCATCTCAGAGACAATGAGAGGGGGAAATTTAACACTTTTATTCTATTTTATCTCATTTAATTTATTTATTAATTATTTATTTGGATTGCTTGAGAAAGAGTAGTATGGAAATGATAAGGGGAAATTTGACATGTCTCGCCTGATTTTTCTGACTAGCTAGATTTTGAAAAGGACGAGTCGAGCCACAAAACCTGATTTTTCAGCAATGCTTTTGACCATGATCAATGAGAACCCTATGTATATTTTTAATTATGAACGATATAACCTATTAGATCTTTGTTAATTAATTTCTGTTTTTTAATTAAAAAATATCTCTTTTCAACCATGTAAGGACAAAAAAATAAAATTTATATTGAATACTCATCCGGACGACCGGGTAATCCTAAGTAACGGATCTTAGGGCGTTTGTAATAAATATTCATGAGATTGCGGTCTCCCGTGCGCTTCAACACGGACATTTTAAAGGTTTTAGGCCACAAGATTACAAGATGCTGCCACGTTCTACCTACACGTGTGATGTAATAATTGGTTTTCTATGAGTTTTTTTTCTTACAAAAGTATTACGGAAAATTACGCTCCCCTCTCTTATAGTTTGTCGAAATTATAAGTGAGTCCAAGGGTTTGAACGAATTAACCCCCCTCATTTGGTTTTTCTAAAATTCTTACAATTAGATCCCATCCCTTAGCTGCAGTGAAATTGGAACTGTTAATTGATGATGTCACCAAATATCATACAATGTAATGCCAAAAATACCCTTATATATAGTTTCATAAAAAAAAAAAAGCACTTATGTAGACAGGAACTTACTTATATGCCCTCCCATTAAAACAAAAGGCAGTCTCCTCTCATCGTCGACAACCTACCACACCCACCCCCCGAAGAAGATGATGGAATCAAAGTCAAAAGCTTCCTTGTGTTTAGAAAATTTCTCCCCTTTAACTAGAACGAAGGGCTCGTGTTTCTATTATTTAAGGTTGCCTCCATCATTCACACACTCTCTCTCTTTCTGTGTATCGCTAGGGTTTCACTTCTTATCCATTGGTGCTCCTTTGTTACTCTCTCTCCCGTGCCTGTTGTTGTTGTTGTCGAGATACCTTTCACTCTGTTCCCATTGATTCTCCTTAAATTTGATTGTCTCTTCATCTCTTCATCTCTTCCAAATTGAATTTTGATGCTTTCTGATTCTTAATTCGGTAAGGAAAGTGGAAAGGGATTTCACCCAAATCTCTCCTCTGTTCGGGCTATGGAGCTTTCTTCATGCATTTCATTTAATTATGGGGTTTGCCGGGATTTTGAGTTGTGTTGGAATTCCGATACGACTTCCAGATCCTTTGGGCTTCTAATTGCTCGATCATAAGAATCGATTACGGGCTATACTTGTGGATCTGTAGAGTTTAGGGGTTTTGGTGGATTCTTTGGGTGGTCCTATTCTGATTATAGCAATGTTTTAGTGGGTGTTGTTGAGGGCAATCTGAATTTGAAGGGAGTGAATTAGCAAACCTTTCTATACAAGAGAGAAGGGCCGGAGAAAAACGGGGAAGGAAGAGGATTTTTCTCCTTCTATTGTGGCTCTCGATGTTTGCGATCGAGTTGAGCAAGTTCGACAATGGCAGAAACACTTAGAGATTGTCCTTTGTGCCTTGGATTCCTGTTAGAGGACCGTTGGGGAGGGCCAGTTCAGACAAGCGAAGAAGGTGCTAACGGATTTGACAATCGCGATGCTCGATGAGAAGGATTTTGGCTCCGATTTCACCCACAGGAACCGTTTGTTCTGGAGGAACAACAACAGTGGCGGGAAGGACCACCGTGCAGTAGGGCATTTCCGCTCGTTTTTTTGGTCAGCCACTAGGCAGCTTCAGGCGATCAAGAACAAGTTGACCTCTCCCCGTGGCAACGAAATTGTCGCCACTGGTGGGGTAGCAGACCCGTCTATATAATGAACTGTGTGCTTCTTTTCATAATGTTGGGTGAATTTTCATCCTTTAGTTAAAAGGTAAAATGGTGTTTTGAATTTTAAAACTAACAACAAACTAACACCATCAGATGTAAGGGAGGGGGTAATTCATTCAAACCCTTGGATTTGCGTGTAATTTCGGCAAGCTAAAGAAGAGGGGAACGTAATTTAGGAAAGGTCAGCCAACGGTCAGAATTTCTGAACAGAAAGTAATATTAGCTTAAAGCAAATGCCAACTACGTACACGCTTTCTTCGACATCTCAGCCAAGACGCATGGACGTGATAAGAATAGAATCTGACATTTTTTTGACCGACAAAAAATCTGATGGAAGAGATCCTCTCAAATGGTTGGAAGACACTTTCAATGGGATCTGAATCTTCTTCACACATCAGATGGTTGGAAGTTCCAATAGGGTTTGAATCATTTTCTGGCATTGGATGGCTGGCAGCATTTAATGCGGCCCTAATTGTCAAATGTTCATTGGGCACACTTGAGCTAATGTGATTCTCTTGGGGGCATGTTGCCAGTCATCCGATGCGCCTTAGAGGAGCTGACTCATTTGAGAGAATTTGATTCGAAATCCGACATTAAGAATGATTAGAAATGACAAACCGTGGCACTCAAAATAATTTTCGAACTCTAGAAAAAAAAAAAATGGGAAAATTCGAACTCCAAAGTCTAGAGAGATCAAATAGATCATATTGTACCACAGGAGCAGGATTGGAGAAGTCATATATTTTTCCATTTTTTGTTAAGAGAAAAAGCTATATACTCACTCCTCTCAAGATTGGAGAAAGTTTCTTTCGACCTTCGGTGAAGAGAATCTCACCCATGGTTTTAGCAATTGGCATCAGATAAGGTTTATTCAAATCTATATGATGCAACATTTTAAACGTTTATGATATTTTTAAACAAAAGATGAAGAGGTTGATCAATAATGGTGTCCTTCATTAGTTAGATCTCTCTCTCATTCATTTTGATCATATGAAGAAGAAATTCACTAGAGCTATAGGAAGAAAGGGGCATCTAGGAATGAGGAGGTACTTGGGCAAAGTTCCCGTCCAATAGTAAGTCTCAATCTCTAATCTATGCTTCCATGTTAGTGGTGAAAGATTATTCTCAAATAAATGATTCCTGTAGATCACACCAATTATTGAAACCACATGTCGATGATTGAGCTTTGATAGCATCTCAATAAATTGTCTCAAATTCAGCCCTGCGCCCGGATAAAAATCCTCTGCAATTCCCATATTGTGCAATTCATGTTATTCTATGTGCAGAACTCAACACATGTCCAACTTTTAATGAACAGTCCAGATGAGTTCTTGGTTGGTTCTTCACCAAAATCTGATTTAAAGTAAACTGAACCGATCCATTTGAAGGTTCAAACCAGACCGGTGAGTGATTTGAATTAGGTCTCTCAAGGAAATCTAAAACTCACGGTACTCTCTCTCTCAACCCTCTCTCTGTCTCTCAAACGGCTCTGTCCGTCTCTCACACCCCTTGCTGCTAAACAAAGGAGAGGTTCTGGTTTGGGCTTTCATCCAAGCTCAGTAGAACAGAAGGTTGTTTGCTTACAATTGAGAAGCTCTCGATGGAAGCTCCTTCTACTTAATTTTCTTGCTCTGAACTTCTAAAAGGGGAGGTTCTGGTCTGTGCTCTCATGGTGGGTTTAAACGCAAATGCAAGATCAGATTAATAGCCATCAAATCTAAACCTACGACCACATAAAGTCCACATTTTATGAAATCTAACCCTTTTTGAATATCAAGATGGAACGTCTGCAACCTTCAGAGAAAAGCTGAGAAATGGTAATGGTGTGTATTGGAAAGTAAAGATAGAAGTGAGATGATTGGTGACAGGATTAAAAGAGAGAATACATTTGAGATTTGAACATAAATGGATCACCACCACCACCACCACCAATTTCCAAATCATTCTATAGAAACTCAATCATTAATGGTTGGTTTCAACCAATTCTGCAAAATCTTTCATTGCATGCCCAAAAAGGCCCCCTCAGATATTTTCAATTCTCAGGTTTGTTTTACAAATTAATGGTCCTACTTGACCTTCATTCAAATCGTCAATCTCTCTATTGTTCTCTTTGTTGCCCTTTATTTTCTTTTTCTTCTTTTTTTTTTTTTTTTCCCCTTTCTCTACTTCTCTATTCATAGAAATTTAAACAGGGAAAGCTGGATTCTTTTAAACAAAGCAGAGAAAGCTTAAGAATCTGTCCAGGCATCAAAGACAGGAAAGTGAGCCGTGGTGACTGAAGACCTCAGCTGCACGGATGGAATCCAAGCATTCATAGTGGCAGTGGACCCACCGAGCTTCGATGCCGGAGTGGATTTCGTAATGAGCATCGAGAGCTCACTTTTATCAGGGCTGCCTTCTCTAGAACTGCTCAAGCTAGTCACTAGAGACGATGGATTAGACAAGTAGGTCCCTTGAGAGCTTCGGCGCGATTGAGGGTAACAGAGAGCGATCCCACCGTGAGAGCACAGACCAGAACCTCACCTTTTAGAAGATCAGAATGAGAAAATCAAGTAGAAGGAGAGAGATTTTCGTGAGTTTTAGGTTTCCTTGAGAGACCTAATTCAAATCACTCACCGGTCTGGTTTGAACCTTCAAACGGATCAATTCAGTTTACTTCAAACCAGGTTTTGGTGAAAAATCAACCAAGAACTCATCTGAATCGTTCATTAAAAGTTAGACACTTGTCAAGTTCTACACATAGAATAACATGAAATTGCACAAGATGGGAATTGCAGAAGATTTTTATCTCATGTGCCCTGCCTTGTTTGTATGGATGCAAATTGGCATGCTTTTTCATACTCTTTGCTGAACCGATTTTCACATCACATCCCATGGAGAAGAAGAGAAAAAGTGGAATTGGAAGAGGAAGTTGCCAGTGAAAAACTTACCACACTTCAACAATTGATTGTATTGTTGTCAAGTTAGTGATCCCTGCATGTATGTTATCTGAACATACACTTTGGTGTCATCACATGTCCCATTTATTGCCATCAAATAGGAAAAAGATGTTTATGAAAATAAAAAGAGAGAGATGTACATAAAGAGCATCTACACTCGTTGCTGTCCTTATGCAAAGACAAGATGCAAACACCAACAAGAAGGGAGGCTAATGTTGAAACTAAAAAAAAAAAAATCATTATGTAGTTATAATATTTGTCTTATAATGTTTTTGTTTTTTGTCACATTTGGAAGCCAAGAGAAGAAAAGAAAAGAAAAAAATACAAAATTTATACCATTTTCTTGGTTTAAGAAATTCTCCCCATGTTTGGTATGTCCTAAAGACCTAAATCGAAAGAAGATTATTTTTTTTGGATTTCAAAATTTACCTTGGAAATGATAAAGCTTTGTCTACTAGAAAAAAAGTATTGCCTAAAGGTTGTGTTTGGTGGCCAAGAGAAGAAAAGAAGAGGAAAAAAAAAAAATACAAAAATTGTACTATTTTCTTGGTTTAAGAAATTCTCTTTGTGCTTGACATATCCTCAACCAAGAGAAGATTCTTTTTTGTATTTCAAAATTCACCTTAGAAATGGTGATATTTTCTTTCGCTGCAAAAAAAAATAAACTAAAAAAAAAACTAAAAAAAATAAAAAAAAACTTAATAAAAATCTTACCATTTTATTTCTTTTCTTCTCTTTTTTAGATTCGTTTTTTCTTTTCATTTCTTTTATTTTTTTTTTCCTTGGCTACCAAACACAGCCTAAGATAATTAATAGGAAGTGAGGATGTGAGTTCGGTATTTTCTTGTGAGATAGAATTTACTGGTCATACAACAGTACGAGTCAACGATCAACACTTATCCGATTTTCTGTCATTACAAGGCCCATTTTTTGCCATTACAAGGAGAAAAAGGGGTATATCTGAGAACAAAGAGGACAGGTGTTGGTCATTGACTCGTACGATTAGTAGTAGATCTATTCTCTTTTCTTGTCCTCTCAAACCACCAAACTGGAACAGGCAACCTCTTGATAGAGAAGAAAATTAAACAGAGAAAAAACTATATGTATTGTACCTTCATCACCGTCATATACATAGAGAGAGAGAGAGAGAGAGAGAGAGAGAGAGAAGGTTCTAAACCTCAAATCCACTCTCCTTCCTAAACGTTATAAACACATTGTAGTACTACTACTTGATAACCAAGAGCAGTACGATTATTGAAACACACAAAATACTTCATATCTTCTCCCATCTTCTCTGCAAAAATCCAAACAAACAGAATAAATCAGAAAGAAATGAGTTATACGTATAGACGATTTGGTACCCTCGTCCCTCCCGGATCAGGTACTTGCACGGAATTCTCGTATGGTATTTAATTCACACTTGGACTTCAGTTAATCTCTCTCCTCTTTTAATTAGTTCTTGTTTTTTGGTGTTATCCAAACGTGGATCAAACACCGAGAATTGATCCACACCCGTCGCTCACGCCCCCTAAATTTGTGAAATCAAACATGAAGATGTAATACAGTGCACGTACCTATGTCAATCATAAAGAGATTAATGTTGGGTATGTATGGGAATCTAGTCGCTGTCGCTGCTGCTGCTGCTGCCGCCATCGCCTCCATGCTCATGGCCATGCTCGCCGTCCCTTTTCTTCTTCCTCTCCTTCTTCTTCATCTCACCCTCCATGAACCCGAGCCCTTCCTTGTTCTCATTCCCTTCCCTCTGGTACTGATCCTCCGGATAGTTGTACTGACCCTCTGAGTGCCTGTGTTGATTCTCTGGGTACTTGTGAAGATACTCTGAGTGTTCGTGTTGATCTTCAGGGTACTCTTGCTGGTACTCTGGGTGCCTGTACTGATCCTCTGGGTGCCTATGCTGATCTCCGGGGTAGTTGTGCTGGTACTCTGGGTGCCTATGCTGATCTTCGGGGTAGTTGTGCTGATACTCTGGGTGTCTGTGCTGATCATCCACCTGGTAGTTGTGCTGGTACTCTGTATGCTTGTGCTGATCGTCAGGGTAGCTGTGCTGATACTCTGAGTGCATGTGCTTGTTTTCTTCTTTGTCTCCTCCCATGTGAAGGGCGCCCTCAATCTTTTGTATGATTCCAGCCATTCTCAACACCCACAACGATAAACTCTCACGCTCTTCCCTCTCTTATCTTTCTGGTTTCAATAGAAGGATGTGCTAATGGAGCTCTGATTCGCAGTAAGAACTAAGCTTCCTGATGGTGCTATTTATAGGGTTCCAAATCGAATCAGCCACAAAAGAAGAATTTTCCTTTCACGGATTCTTTCTTTCTTCTACTATTATTGGGAGCAGTTTTGGTAGATGGCAACCAATCAGCAAAAACGGTGGGGGTGACACCTAGATTTTTCACATGGCAGATCAAACGAGTTTGGATCCCCGCTGCTTGTACAATCACCTCATCCTACAAGTTAGCATCCAACATTTGTCCCATTTATTTATATTACAAGGGTGAAGAGGGTGTATCTGAAAGCAAAAGAGACAGGTATTAGATACTACGAGCAATTGACCCTCTGTCAAATCAAAGCATGGGACTAAAGGAGAATGGATCTACTGTTTATCCGATCACCTGCTCGTACGAGTAATCGATCAACACCTGTCTTTTTTGTTCTTAGATATACCCCTCTTTATCCTTGTAATGGCAGAAAGTGGGATAGGTGTTAATCGCTAACTCGTACGACCAAGTTATTTGTACGAGCAACGGATTCTATCTAGGACTAAAGCTAATGCATTGGTATTCAAAGGCATGGATTTAGTAATCTCTAGGACTAAAGCTAATGCATTGGTATTCAAAGGCATGGATTTAGTAATCTCTATTGGATACCGATTCCAATTTACATTCTATGGATTTGTCTTTTGCTTCATTTAAATCGATTTTTTTTACCAATTTACTCTTGGTTTGTATTGATCCATCAATATCGACCAAGTAATAATGATTCATAGACCATTCCAGTCGATCAGTTATTGATATTTTAAACCATTTTCACTAAAGTAAATGATTGAATTTGAAGTTGAAATTTTATATTTTAAAAATATAGATCATTTCATAGATATTGTCTTGTCAGAATTTTTATGCAATTGTTTCACATGGTATAACAAAGTTGTCATGTATCCACCATTTTACCGAGTTGAGTTCCTTTGCATGTACGTGCACACTACACGTATGACCAAAGACGCCAAGTATTCCATTTACTGCCACTTAATGAACAAAAAAGGACTACTTATGGAAGTGAAAATAATACTTGACATCCTATGATCATACTTGTAGAGAATCCAAAATCAATTTTGTTCATGTATTGCTAACGACAAAATATTCACCTCATTTATTTATGGCAAAAGTATTATAAGTGAGCTTATTCAAATATGTTTGTTACATGGGCAGTTGTGATTTATCCACATGGAGATCTCATAGCCAATTTGAACCGTTAGTTTGAGAAATCATCCTATTAATTGGTCACATGTTGAATTTCATAATACAACTCAATTGTATCTCCCCTTTTTGTGTTAAATTTTCCACTTGTATTTTGAACTGTTAAATTATTATGTTTCTTTACATTCATATTTTAAAATTTTTATCAAACTTTAACCATGATTTGTGCACATGTTGAAATCCACTTGGACAGAAATTTTACCAAGTGATAGAGGTTGATGGTTGGTAGATCCTAGCTAAGGGTAAAATTTGAGCACGAAGCATGTTGCCACATGGAATTTATAACCTGCTCGTGTAGTTTACACTAGTTGAATGGGCATTCAAGTACCCCCTTCACTTTATTTAATAGTAAAAAAAAAGTATTTATTGGACAAAAAATCTAACATATAGCAAATTGGATGGGGTCAAATGTAAGTTGTAGGCAAAATAGATTTCTGTTTTTTTTTTCCCCAGTGAAAAGCAAAATAGAATTTATCATTTAGGATTATAGGAGATTACATAATAATACAATATGTACATTAATATGCACGGGATGCAAGTTGATGCACAATTAAATTTATTGCTGAAATTTTAAGTTTAAAGTGTGATTAGTATCCTATTCAGATTGTCCCTCATCTTATCGATGAACCTCTTAAACCCATACAATTTTACGATTCAGGTTCAAGGGTAAACCTCAGTTAAACACAACTACACGTAACCTGTGGAATAGTTCAGTCACGAGGAGACTCAAACTAGAAACATCCATTAATACACCGCTTTTAAATCAGTGAAACTACACCCGGAGTGTATAAATTTCCAACTATTCCAATCAGCACATCTTTCAATCTAATGTGAACCATAGAAAGAAACTTTACAAGAATCCTATTTCATAATCCAGTTCTCGTATAAGAACCTGAGTTCCGCGTCTTTTGACTCTCGTAGACTTGAGAAGTTGACATTTGACTATGTTTGGTTGTAAAGGAAATTAAAAGAAAGGAAAGTGAAATTTTCATACCGAAAAAAGACCATGTGACTTTAACATTAACTTCAGAATATTCTACATTTAGTTATAAAATTTCACTTTATTTTGCATCCCAAACTCTTTACTATAATATATAAAATATATCTTTACTAAATATATATGGTTAAAAAAATTAAGTAATTTATATAATCACATAGATTAATGATTATAAATATTTGTTTTTATAAAGTATGAAAATTCCCTTCCCTTTAAATTTCCATTGCAATGAAATGGAGTTTTAGGAAAAAATTGGAACGAACAATAAGTGACCCACATGTCGAATTCTTAAGTGTATAAGATTCGGAACTCAAGTTGTCCAAAAAATTGGGAAAGAGAATTAAGTGTGATCTACGTGTCGATCTTTTAAGTCTACATGATTCGGAACTGATGTTGTCCTACGAGAACCGGATTCGGATTCCGGACTCACTTAGTGGTAGTCTTGAAAGTGTTGTTTTATTTTTTAAATGTTAATTTTATTAACATTATGCTTTGGATTACAGGGTGCCGACATCTTTATTTTTAAACGGTTGTAGGCCACAAGATTTGAGTGCTAAAAAATGATGCTGCCACGTTATCTAACACGTGTCATGTAATTATTGGTCCTCTATGTCCAGTATTTTCCAAGGAAATAAGTACTGTTAACTTTATTCCAACGGTCAGAATTTCAGATTACAAAAAGTCCTATTAGCTTAAAGGATGCGGGTACGTCCCCAGTCGCTTTTTCCGCGTCAACGTCCCAGGACAAGACGCGTGGACGTGGCAAGAGGATAAGTTCATATGTGACAAATCATACCCAAACAATCGAGTATTGTACCCGTCCCATTGAAATCAAGACTGCAGGGGCAGGATTGGAGGGTGGAGATCAATACCCACACACAGGAACAGGTATGAGGCATCACCGTCGATCTATAGATTTCATTTATTACAAACATCCAAGAGGAACCTGATTCTACAAAAGCAGACACGGCATGCATTCTCCCCTTCTTTTGACCTTGCTGATTCTTTCTGTATCGGTATTCGATGCGACTCGGGAAAAGATAATTGGCCACCGACTATTATCGATAATCACTCTTCTCAAGAGTCTTTGGAGAAAGCTCGGCTCCACTGTCGGTGAAGAATATCACCAATGTTGTCGGCAATTGGTATCAAGTCGGGTTTATCGGCCAATTCGTTTTGGAACAGTCGACCCCTGTTGGATGCTTATCCAAATCTTTTTGGAAATTGGCTGATTCAACCCGATTTCATATGGTGAATGTGTGGTTTTTTTTTTTTTTTCATGTAAAGATGTTGAGAATTCTTTTATATTATGGCATAGACTTTTAGAACATATTTCTAAATAAAGGATGAAGAGGTTGATCATTAATGGTGTCCTTCATCACTCAGATTTTTCTTTTTCTTTTAAACCCGAAATAACACACCTAACATGTTACAAAGGGTCAGATACTGTGAAGAATGAAATGATCTCATGTTCAATATTACACACATAAGAGAACTGAACGAGTTCATGGGTGAAAGGAGAATTCCTTCATCCAGAGCCTCAGATTGTGTGGAAACAGCATTGGGGAACAGAAAGGGAGGAGTGGGAATAATTATGATTCTTAGAGTTTGGGGGTGTTTCCTTCACTATGAGTGGTGAAAAAAACTCTCCTAAAATATTAGCATGATTAAATCTAGACCGTTTGAACAGAAATTAACTTTTCTCTTTGGACCTCTATATTTCGGGATCTTCCAAACATTCAAAAAAATGATCAAAAATCAGAGGGTAGGAATCACCTAGCCCCACCAATCTTTCTTCTAGTTAGTCTCTTTGATTAGATCAACTTAACAACAGCTCCTGATGAAACATATGGCAAGCTACAATGTACCTAGACTTCATAATCTGCCATTCATATGAAAAATTTAATAGTATTCTGGCCGTCTAACGGGGAGAGTTGGAAGATCTAATCCTCTTTGTTCTCCTTTTTACTCTTTTTTGGCCGGCGGGGGACAGTAAAGAGGAGAGAATAAGATAATAGAACAAGAGCAATGGGTATAGATACAGCTGAGCATTAGCCTGTGACTATTACAGAACTGCCCACCCAATTTTGGCCATGGGATGCATGGTTCGACAAAATGGAATGGAACGGTCAATGTCATCCCTGATTGATCCCCAATCCTGACCTTTTCATTCCTGATCCACATGTATGATCCAAAGGTAAAATCATAACAAAAACTGCTTTTAAATAAAAACATGGGTAACTCTATCTGATCGAGATTGGTATAAGAATAGTATCGGCCTCGACCAATCTCATGCCCGTTCCCCTTTTTTAGAACCTTAATGAGATGTGTCAAATGGCAATCTCCAAACGTATGTTATAGGAAACATGTATCTTGGATTAGCAACTAGTAAAATTTGATGTTCTAACCCAACCGTATGGCCAACTTCTAGACGATTTCTCCTTTCTATCTTCAATAGTCCATATATTTTTTACTCTTTACTTTCACCTTTTAACCATTCTTTGACCGCTGTTTTCTTCCTTGTATATAATTTGGATTGAACTGAAAAAATATAGGTAGACGGGGAGGTTGTGGGGGCACCTATACACAGCATTTGGCTCACAAGCGGATTGCCCTGTGGCAGATACAAAGCATTTTGCCAAGCATTGCAAAAATGGTAATAGAAGAAAGCTTGCAGTTAAAGATGGTTTTCCCAGGGTTAATTCTATTGTCGTAGAAGAAAGATCACAATTGAAGGGAATGTTTAAGCTACCAAAAACCCATACCAAGGCCTACCAGCAAGTAATAGAATGAGTTTCTTAAAAGTCGCGGAATTGAAGCAATTTCTCCATGTTCAGATTGGCTTTACAATATCATATAATCCACAAATTCACAATTTCATTTTTCCTTTCTACAATTATTAGTGGAGTCCCACATACAAAAGAATTTTTCAGATACACATACAAGGGGCAAATTTATATCGAGTCTACAGGGCTGCCTCCATCTCACCTGATTGCATCAAGCAAATTTGCACCCCCAAGGTTTGCATCCAACAAATGCTGAGTATAACAAACATGAAAGAGTGTAAGAACTTCAAATTAACTTTACCACTATAACAATGTGAAAAGGGCTTTGAAGTATTCTGGATAAATGCATGTATTGACATTGTAAAATGCGCTACTTCAAGTCTTCCAACAATCTACCTCTACCCTTCTCTTATTTATCAACAAAAAAAGCATATCCTTCTCTTTTTTATACTTTTTTTTGTTTTTTGGCAGATAGATGTTCCATCATAAAACCATATATTATTGTAGGACCATCAGCGATATATCCAACCACCTGGCACCATTCACATAAAAAAAGCTGTCAGACCATGTAGCATCTGAGAGATCTGCAATGGCACTAAACCCACAATCGGCAGAAGTGAAGGGAAGGCCCAGGTATCATACCCAAGATGACTCTTAACTCAGACTCCCACCACTATAGTAGAGCATGCACTTACTGACCTGAGTAGCAAATACTCTAGTTCACTTTCCAGTTATATACCATATTTGTTTTAGGAAAAACATTCACAAGGTCAATTGGCTGACACTTCAACTATGTTGAGTGAGCCCATAATTTTAATACGCAATTTTACTAAATCTTTTCCCTCCCATACCTAGATACATGGGCAACTTACAGACTGTCCAGTGTCCACACCTACCCAAAACCACTGATCTCCAAGAAGGCAAGAACTATGGTGCATGGAAGCAATCATAAAGATGTTTACAAACATAAAAACGGATGCAACTTAAGTATTATCTCTCAATTAATGGGGCCATCTACATGGATCCTGCTTTCCATTCAATTCTATTCAAATCTGAACTTTTTGTCAACCCTAGTCTATGCATGCCCCTTTTCTGACCACTTCTACTATAGTCTTGGGAGGACTGGCCCCCCTTAATATTTTCCGTCCAACAATCTGAATCATGCCACTCCTTACCGCTGCATCTAGAGGTCATCGTTGCACAAGCACATACCATTTGAAACCTCTCTCTCCAAACTTAATATGTGCTGAAGCTAAGATTACATCTAATGTGTTCCTTCCTCGGTGTTACCATAGATACACTAATTTTGGTTATATGTTGCTTGTTCATGCCCAACATTCAGCTCCATAAATCATTGCTAATCTATTATCTTATAAAACTTCCCTTCGGGTTTTAGTGGGATTTTTTTTTTTTTTTTTTTCTTTTGGGGGTTGGGGGGGGGTTGGTTGGTTGGTTGGTTATAAATGTTGTATTACATACTGGTAGGGCTAAGGAGGGAAATTGTCCCCCCCCCCAAAAAATCTATACCACCACAACCATGCATGGTATGGGATAGCCCACGAAATACCACTTGGGTGTCCAACCCTACCTTAAAAGGCATTAGATGGAAATAGCCCAAGGGTATATTTAGACATATCCAATGTCTCCAGATTCGAATCCCTCTGTGCTCCCTTCCACTACACAGCCTCTCTGACTTTTGATCTCAAAGGAATGTCTAGTGGTTTATTTTCTGTTGCCTCTCCTTCTACATGGATTATTGACACTAGTGTTACCAACCATATGACACCTCATTCTCTTTCTTTCACTTGTAACCACACCCCATCATCTCATTTGTCTCATATCATACTCCTGATGGCCAAACCGCCTCTATCTCCTACATTAGCACAATTTCTATCAGTCCACAACTCCCTATCCAATGTTTTACATGTGACTTCAGTTAAATAAAATCTGTGTCCTTAAACTCACTAGCACAATGAAATGCCTCCGTAACTTCCTTTCCCAATCATTGTGTTTTTCAAGACCTCTCGACAAGGAAAACAATGGATCAGGGCCATGAACATAATGGGCTTTATAACCTTCTGGCAGATCCTACACATCCATCAGTCCTATCTACATATTCCTTGTTTAATTTAAGGCATCACCGCCTTGGCCATCTCTTCCAAGCCACTCAATAAAATACTGAACTTTCTTTACCTTCTCATAATAAATCTCATATATGTGACATTCATTGTTTGAATTTTGAATTTGTTGTAACCTACAACTGTTTCTGATTTTGTGGAGCAATCCAGTCATTGTTTGAATTTAAAATTTGTTGTAACCTACAACCACTTCTGATTTGGTGGAGCAATCAGGTACACCAATATTCAAATTTCTACATAGGTTTTGGTGGATAAGCATTTCCCTTTTAATGGGCTTCTCAAATTTGAGGCATATTCAAATTAGTGCAGCCAACAGATAGTGGACCTTTCTGAAATAAGTCACATCCAATTTCTTAATCCACCTTGACTGTATGGCCCACCATTTTGAGAACTTCTATCGCCATTTGGTGTAGCATCTTCAACTAAATTCACAATGAAATAGATAATTTCGTAGTCAATTTATATCTATATATACATATATATATATATATATGAAACTTCTATAAGTTAGGGTCTTCAATGAGCCTTAATGGATTTAATGCAGGTTTTATATACAAAAAACCCAACCCTGCCAAGGTATACCCGCTTGGATACCCTGTAAAATCAGTAAGGAATTTGCAGCTTTCAACATGGAGGCAAGTTAAAGTTGACAACAACTTAATTGTGTTGGGCTTAGTACTAGCAAACACTACTTCAAAGTCCAAAAACCAACCAACAGCCATCCTTTCTATCTATCGGTTGCCCCCTCCCCCAGCTTTGAAGTAAAATCCTGGCTCTTATCCACCACTCACAATAGTAACCCACTTTATCGTCTTCAAAGCACATGATATAAATCATAGTTAGACAAATTTCATGAATAGTTAAGATATTGAAGATGTTTCAAAGACACCTTACAATATTTTGACCGCATAGACTGATGTCAGCAGTCGGACTATTGGATTGGTGTACATGCCCTAAATGTACCACTTGTTGAATTTGGTAGCCTAACTCAACTGCATGGGCTGAGGGGAGGTGAGGTTAATTGCAGGACTCACCCGACAGGACAAAAGAGAGGTGGGGAGAGGGTAGGGAGACAGTTAGAAGGATGTGGGGGGGTCCCAAAGAGGAAGGGAGGCATGGCCATGGCAGAGAGAGAAGGGGAGCTGAGCAGGTCTGCGAAGGGCACAGGCGTGCAGTGGAAGCTAAGTGGCTGACGGAGATTAAAGCCAGGGAGTGATGGAGACCAGTCGGGGGACATGCAAAGAGGAAGTCGGCATGAGGGTCTGGTTTCTCAAGGCAGGCATTGTCAGTTGCGTTAACGGGGGAGAACTGCATATCTGTTTTAATCAATGGTCGGAGAGGAATTATGGAGCAGCCTGATCGTGTCCCCTAACCCTACGATGGTTCCCTCTGATGACCAGCTCCATGCAGACCCTGCCTTCTCCTTCCTCAGCTAGGGAATAATGGGAGTAAAGAGGGATTGGATGGAGGAAGAGGTGGAGGAGGGGGTAGATGGATGAAATAGGACTCTGGCTGGATGGGGAAGAAGGGTTTCGGCAGTGGCTAGTGCCGAGAAGCCACTCTGGTGGCAGGAACCAGCAGAGATGGACATGCAGGAGGCATTCTGACCATGACCAAAAGCCTTTCAGGTTATGCAACGAGGGAGCCAGACGTAGCAAACCTCCTGTTTGAAGGTGTGACCCTCACCATCAGCCACCAAGATGGAGGGAGGGGGCGTAGAATCTGCAGAAACTTCAACACATGCATGAAAAAGCAAGCCTGTCCAAGGTTTTGGTCTCCTGTCGGAGAACAAGGGTTTTCCAAGAACGACCCAAGGATGCCGAGTCCCTCTTCACACCAGAAGTGCAGCAGAAGGCCTGGCAGGGTAATCCAAAGGGGGATGATGGGAGAGGATGGCACGGTTTAGTTGCAAGAATCTATCCCATTGCCAGAGCACAATCGGTTTCCGACCGACATGCCAAGGACCTCCTTCAAGGGCACAAATCTTATCAGCTTGTCGGAGAACTTGAAGATGAAGAACCCGTTGTCCAACAGGTATGTATCAACCATCCCATGCATCTTCCATTGTTTAGACAATGAGACCATGAAATATTGAAGGGAGGTCTGCTACCAATGAAGTGGCTGACAAGGGCACAATGCCGATGGATCCAGTAAACTAGTGGGGCAGAGAGCCACCTTAGAATCTCCGATGGAGGAAGGGAAAATAAAGTGCAGAGGGAGACCTCACTCAATGAGTCAATGGTAAGCTCACCTGACTGAAGAGGGAACTCCAGGATACTCCTCTATTATAGGGAGAGGGTTGGGGGTTCGAGCAAGGGGACAAGGAAGGGGAGTGTTGGCGGCAGGCTCAAGGGAAGAGGGTGGGATAGATGGAGTGGTGGAGCCACCCTTGGGCGGCTGAGCATGCCGGTAACCAGGGCTCCAGGAGGGGAGGGCTGACCATGCCGGCATATTTCCATAACGTTTTCACTTCTAACCTTAATAGCACTGCACTGCAAGCACCATTTTCAATTCCCCAACTTCAAACAGTTTAAATTTCAACTATAATTAGATAATGCTGTGGACAACGCACCAAATTTGGGCCACAACTGAACTGCCGCATGACAGTAATTGAGGGCATGATAGAAGGAATTCTGTGTATGGGCATGGTCGAACCCAGGTCCCATTAAACTAATTTTTTTTTTATTTTTATAGCAGCAAAGAAAATCCTTTTCTAAAATAGCTACCTACTCCAGATTGTAAGCCAATCTGATGTTGACAAGCAAAGAATCACAAAGTTGAATACTTGCCAAATATTAGGGCAAACAAATAAATACTAATGGGAAACAGGATCTGTATTACTTACAGTATCACGTAGATCAACATGCCTTAAGTAAGCCCTCTGAAGATTTGCACCTTTCATATTTGCACCACCCAACTTTGCTCCCTGTGGATTCCAGAGTGAATAAGAAATAAATGCATTACTCCAAAAATAAGACTAGAAGCCAAATACACAACAACCATCAAAATAAATTGTACAATTTATATGAAGGAAACACAAGCCAGTCATGATCGACTGCAATAGTAAGTCATCAAGAAATGGATTCATCAGCATAGGAGCTAGTGATCTAGAACCAACATATGTACATGGATCTGCAACACGAAAGCATTGAGGCATGCCAAAAAGTGCTGACTAACGATTATCAACTAATTAATGATAAATGATATGCAAGATATGTATGGAAAGCAATGATAAGGCAAAGCAGAGTCAAGCAATAGTCTTTCCTTCTTTTTTTAAAAGGGATAACTAAATGATTTCATTAAATTATGCAAAAGAGAGATATAATTGTATATGTGCATTTACAGTTCCACCCTTGTACCAAAAGCCTACAAAATGCTATATACAAATTATGCGGACCTCACTCTCTCAACATAGACTAGAAAACCAATTCATTTCAAACGATGCTGAGTCTCTAAAATCCCATTCCGTAGTCCTTGTGCTCGCATATATCTAGAAATATCTCACATCATTGGAGGAAAAGGTATAGACACTAACACCGTGATCAAAACCTCAAAGCATAGAAGAAGAGATGCAATTGGGACCTCAATTTTATGGCTGATATCCTTACGTGGCATCACCAAGATAGTGTAAGGCTCAGACAGAAGCATACTTGTGAAAAAGCCATCTGGGTTCAGTATGTGATGTTTTATTACTTGTGACTGTGTGAGTGCAGATCTTTGTGTGTACCAAAGCTCACCCTTAATTCATATCTTTCACAACTCTTCTAGGAAGCTCAGCACTTAAATGGGTGAATTATCATGGCCAGATTTCATAATACATTTTCTAGTTTACTTGTTTACCTTCAAATGATATCACATCTAGACTTCCACCACTAGTAAGCAACCATTGCACATCAGTAACTCTATGGAATGGGAAGGGTACTGATGTAGATTGAGCTGTCAAAAAGAGGATTAAATGCTGGCCCAATTTTTGTGCAATTCTGGTTCTCTACTTCAGCCATCAAACTGGACCAAGAATGGATTAATATGTGTCATTTTGAGTGTCCAATGGGTTGTATGGGCCCTGGGCTTTATATTTTTCGGTTTACTGTTGTAATGGGTCAACTCTATAAGCCCAAGTATTGGAGATTTAAGTCCTATACGGGATTAGTAGTTATGTTTCTTAGTCATGAAGAATATTAGGTTTTCTATATCTTGAGTACTCTAGAAGTCTAGTTCTGCCTTTATTTCTTTCTTAGTGAGCAAGTTATTATTTTTTAGAAAGTTTGCGTCATATGTCAATAGGTTTCTAATTTTAGTTTGTTTCCATTTTTAGTTTCTTACCATGTATTGAGTCCTAACCTCTGGTATATAAAGAGACATTGTTGTAACACAAAAAGACATGGATTGATTAATGAAGTTTATTTGTGAGTAATACGTACTCCTTATTCCTGAGATAGGATGTTCAACAGCTGGGATACCTATGGGTAAGAGGCCCAGGCTGATATAGCTATTACCCTACCCTCTTCTTCTCCACTCTTCCTTCTTTCTTATTTTATTTTTATCTTTGTCTATTGTCTAAAGTGGGATTCAAGCCCCCTAATATTGCTGATCAGAAGATGCACACAACCTATTGATTTTCAGTTACAGGATTTTCCCAAGAAGAATGTCCGAGTGCGTAACTTCCAGGTCAGATCTCTGATTGCTGCAGGATTTTGAGGGTTTGTTGAGGATCTTAGGAGGACCACTTTGATCCAATTGAGGATCATCCAACGCTTCCAGACCTAGTTCTTGAAGAACTACCAAAAGTTTCCTTATTTTTTCTTGCAACCAGCGTAAGTCTCAATACGGCCAACAGAATTTGTTCAATTTTGTATGGTTTGTTGATTTGTTCCCTCATATAGGATTTTCATTCGATCCAAAATTCAGCTCCATCCGACTTGTGGTTTTTTATGATGGATCCTACTATGACTGATTACCTTGGAAATTAGTCTTACATCAAGTACCTTATCAATCATGAAAGTTACATCCCACCAATGTCCAAATAAACCTAGCCTTGCTTTACATTCTCCATGTAAGTCCTTGTAAATATGAATCCATTAACTAACTAATATTTAGCAGAGGATGTTCATATTTAATCCAATAAGGTCCTTTCAGTTCTAAACAGCAATCCTCACCTTTAAATTGGCTCCTTCTAGATTCGCTCCTTCTAAATTGGCATTGGTAAGATCAGCAGTCTGCAAAATGAAGATAGGAACATAATATGGAATCAGACAGTCCACAGTTACAAGAAATTGATGTTTCATAGACAATAAAGAACAATTAAGATGGCAATATTAGCAGCCAGAAAATCAAGACGATGGATTACCCTGTCATACATTCAATTCTCACTGCAAACAATCTTTGCTCGTTTCACTCTTTCCAGTGTAGAATCTCAGCCATGCACTTAGAGTATCAAGATCGGAACACAGGTGGATCAGCTGATCTGGATCGGGTCAGCCAGCAGCAATACGGCTGATAAAGACCTATGAGGCTATGACACCACTCTTCCATCCAGGATTGGTCAGTATCATGCCGTATTCGCTGGATCAGAGCCATTAATTGTTTGCGCACTAAGTTCCTAAGTTTTCTAAACTGACCCCTAAAGAAAAGAAAAATAGATAGGTGCAAGGTCCATTCATTGCTTATAGCAAGCAAAAATTCCAATCAATCCTCTTTTTTTCTTTTTCAAAGGGTGAATATCGACTTTAGCCCAGGCATATACTTCACAAAACCATAGAGAAAACAAAGAGCTACAAAAACAAGAGAACCACAAAAGTACAAGCATAGAGATGTCTCAACCTGAAGATGTGCTGAGCGGAGGTCTGCCTCAGCGAAGCTACAGTCTATCAAACAGGCATCTGTACGAAAACAAAGACTAACATGTAAGGTCCAATGAATATATTTGCGAGGGGGAGAGAGAGAGAGAGAGAAACAGGAATTGTTTTTATCTGAACATGTAATACCCCCAAATTTGGAACCTTAGGATGGTATTTCTTTTATGTTGCTTTCTAATTTATTTAAATATTTGAATTTAGCTTTAATTAATAACTTAGTGTACTAGCCTTGTGGTTAGTTTGGGACATTAGTCAACTAGAGGTCCTAGGTTCAAATCTTGATACTAGTAAGGGGGTTTTATTTAAATGAAATCTTTTTATTTAAAAGATTCTTTTCTTTTCTTTTTAAATTGTTGTGGACCCCACCCCAATTAGACAAATCGTGGGAGTGGGGAGAAGAGAGATCCGTAGGAGAGAAGGAGAGAGAGAGAGATGTGAGAGAGGAGAGAAAAAGAAGGGAAAAGAGAGATCCTTAAGAGAGGAGAGAGAAAAAAAAGAGAGATGTGAGAGAGGAGAGAGATATAAAAGGAAGAGAGAGAGAGAGAGAGAGAGAGAGAGAGAGAGTCCGTGAGTGAGGAGGGAAAGAAAGAGGAAGAGAATTGTTAACGAGAGGGAGTAGGAGAAAGGGAATTGTGGGCTATAAAAAGAGAGGAAGAAATAGAAGGGGAGAAGGATCGTGAGAAAGGAAGAAAAGCAAAAAGAAAGAAAGAGAAAAAGGGAGAGAAACGGGATCATGGAAGGGGAAAATTGTGCCTACTTCACTGCTTTATTCTGCTCATACTGATTCTTCCTCCTTTTCTTAGTTCTTGAATAGGAGACTCCCTAATTCCAATTGGTTGCTTAGTTTCCAAGGATGATTCTTGAATAGAGTTGTTATCCCTAATTCCAAATAGTTGTTGATTTCTTCTTTTGCGACCTAAAATGGGACCCAAATCAAACTAGATTTTATTCATTAATGATCCAGTTGGGCATGTCACCCTCAATAATGTTAGGGTTCTTTTGGGACCCACTATGGGACCCAAATCAAATTAAAATCTTTATATGAGATTCTTTCTTGGGACCCAATATGGGACTCAAATGAAACTAAAATCTTTATATGAGACCCAAATCTTGGACCATGTGCTGGTCAGTTATGGCCAAGATTTTTGGGATTTTCTGGGCTGCTTAGGAGGGTTAATCGATTCTAACTTGGGGCCCAACGAAGATCCATAACATCAATTCTTGTTGGATCTTTAAAAGTATTTATTCTTGTCCAAATCTTGACTTTTTGAATTTCTCCAAATCTGGCCATGAGTTGAGGCCCAAATTTTTTTTATCATAGGTTCCCCCTACCATAGAGTGAGAATCGATCCACTCAGTGAGAGGATTTGACTCTCGATTTGTGTGTCACTAAAAAATCCATGAAATTGAGGGAAATTGGGAGACCTGAACCTGTATTTTCTTTATTACTTTTAATCCGACCATTAAGTTTTGGGCATACATTGGGGGTTAGTGGAGCTGTCCTAGGGGATGTTTCAACCCGAATTTAAGGAGCATATGAACAATGGATTGAGAGTACTTTTCAGATCTACTGAAATCTGAAAGTTACACCTTGAGGTTAGAGTTGTTCTAATTACTCTTTAATCACTTAACCGATCATTCTTAGCTTCGAAATGGTGATAATACGTGTCAAGGGGGACTGATGCCCCAGAGTTTGACCTCCATCTAGGAGGGTTAACTTTTGTTGACTTTTGAGGGAAAAGTGAGGAATTTGAATTGATTTTGAACTAGGAGATTAATGGGAGATGTAACTAATTGCAAGTTGTGATTGACTTGAGCATTCAAAGCTCAGAGAGTGGAAGTAGGAGACATGTAGGATGAGGTAAGTGGATTATAGTTTATGGAGGTGAACGATTTTTTATGGAGATGAATATTATTGGATGATGAGTATTGATGTTGATTCGTACTTGAAGATTTTACCTGTGTTTTCACATGTGTTTTTAAAGAAAGTGATTTTATGAAACGTGATCTTATGTAAAGGTGATGATTTTGTGAAAGTGTGAAAAGAGAGTGTGTGAAGGTAAATAGACTACTCCGTACCAGACCAGATAGAGTCGTTCCGTTGATTCGCGGGAATTTATACCCGCTGTGCATAGTGGTATATATATTTAGTCACAAAGTGGTAACGACAGAGTGAGTGATTGTGGAGGCCAAGTTCCCTCTCGTATTATGGATAACAGATTAACAACAGCTTATTTCCCTCAGTGCCAACTAAAGTGTGATAAAAGGGGGTATTTTCAAATGAATGTGTTTTATAAAAGTGTGGTTCGAGAAACTAAAACTGCTTGTTTTAACCGTTGTATTTGTTTGATTGTTTGCTCTGTGTTGTGCTCATAGTTGTCATGGCGTCGCCAAGGCGGCGATTTGGCGTCCTGACGGAAAAAGAAGTTCATGGTAATGCTACGAATTACGTCACTCACAAATGGTGGTCGCCATTGGCTGATAGGCGTCGCCATGGCACCGTCATGGACGCCAGGTCATGCCTGATTCACTAGGCGGTCGATTTTTTATAAAATGCAAGGTGATTTTGATAGGACTATATTGATTTTTAATGATTTGATGTTGCTTAATGTTTGTTTTATATGTTATAGGGTATATATTGTAGGCTTGTAGCATGCTAAATAACTTTAGAAAATAGGGAAAATAAAAAGTAACATTCTAAATAACTTTAGAAAATAAGGAAAATAGAAAATGACACATGGGCGACTTGACCGCCATGGCAACACCATAACGGGCAATTCATCACCAAATCGATTAGCCACCCCTCCACCGCCTTTGATCGATTTGATATCGTGACAACTATGGTTGTGCTCTTACTATCTTACCCTTACTGAGCTATTGAGCTTAATCCATTATTTTAACATCACAGATAAATGAGATGAAGGTATGCTTAGAGCGGAATTCGAGGGCGACTCGAAGACTTCTTTATTTGTTTTTGTTTCTATTTTCTTAAAGGGGTGCAGTGATGACATTTAGCGATAAGCTCTAACAACATGGATTTTGAATTTTAACTGGGACATAATTTCCGCCAGTATGAGTACTTGAGATTTACGACAATTGATGATTTCTTGTTTGAGATTTGAATTGATGAAGTTTGTTATTGATGTTTTGTTTATATTTGTTGATCGTTTGATCAGCGCCCGTGAGGGTTGTACCCTCACCTGACATCTAGGTTTGGGTAGGGACAAAAGATTTGGCTTCACAAGTTGGATGGGTAAGCCATATGATGACTAAGCTTTTGTTGGTGTACGATGTCTTGTATTCCGTCACAATTTAATCCAGTGAGTACTGGTGCAGCGCCTCGATAGGCAAGACAACGGTTCCACTAGCCGGTTAGAGGGTCGTGGGGGTTGCAAGGGGGCAACTCGAATTTTTTATTTGAGGACAGTTGTGTACTTTCCGGATTAGGATTTTCGCTATATATTTGTAGTGAGGGTTTCTTTCTCTATAATGCAAGCAAACTGAGAGGTGTGAGGGATGAGCGTTGTAATCCTATTCTCCATTGATAATGAAGCAGGATCTCATCTCACCGGGGACGTAGGCAATCATGCCGAACCTCGTAAATCCGTGTGCATTGCTTGTTCTTGTTTTTCCATTATCTTCTGTATCGTTTTAGGGTTGCGTTTCTACAAATTGGTATCAGAGCTCTAGGTTTCCGTTTTCTAGGGTTTACTATCACGATGGCAGGGAAGGGATCAAATGTCAAGTATGATATCGAGCGATTCAATGGGAAGAACAATTTCACCCTCTGGTGTCAAAGGATGAAGGATCTTCTAATACAACAGGGTTTGGAGAAAACGTTGTTGGGGAAGTTGAAGAAACCTACAAAAATTACTGACGAAGATTGGGAAGAGATGGAGGAAAAGGCGGTAAGTGCTATTCGATTGTATCTTTCTGATGATACCTTACAATATGCTGTGGGTATCGAATCTGCACCGCAGTTATAGGCAACACTTGAAAGCATCTATATGACGAAGTCCTTAACGAACAAGTTCTTGAAGCAGCAATTGTATTCTCTAAAGATGGAGGAAGGTACAGATCTATTATAGCATCTTAACATGTTCAATCAGATCGTAAGTAAACTTGCAAACCTAGAGGTTAAGATTGAGGATGAAGACAAAGCATTATTATTGTTGTCGTCGCTCCCAAAATCATATGATCACTTGATAGCGACTCTTGTACTGGAAGGAGACTCTTGAGATTGATGAAGTCACGGCTGTCCTCATGTCCAATGATACAAGGAAGAAGGCCAATAGTACAAAATCTCAAGGAGGTCTTTTCAAAGATGACAAGGAGAAAGAAAGAGGGAGATCAAATCAAAAGGGATATGGGAAGAGTTGATCGAAATCAAAAGGGGCAAAGACAAAGGTATCTTATTACTGTTGCAAAAAGAAAGGTCATCTAAAGAGAGAGTGTTTGAAGAGAAAGGCAGACTTGAAGAAGAAATGTGTAGATAAGGCATCTGAGGAAGCTAGCGTGGCTGACAGTTCAGATGGAGATGATGGAGATGTACTCTCTATATCATCAGGTAAGAATCAACCTTCTGATTTTTGGATTTTAGCTTCTGGATGTTCATATCACATGTGTCCATATAAGGATTGGTTTAATACATATCAACTATATAATGGTGGGTCTGTCCTAATAGGGAATGATGTTGTATGCAAGACCATTAGGATAGGCACTATCAAAATCAAGATGTTTGATGGGATAGAACTTTAGTAGATGTGAGACATGTACCAGAATTAAGGAAAAACTTAGTATCTTTGGAGGCACTTGACTCAAATGGCTACAAGTACATAACAGAAGGTAGAATTCTCAAAGTTATTAAGGGTGTTATGGTTGTTATAAAGGGACAGCTAACAGGAAACCTATACAAACTCATAGGGAGCACTGTTACAGGTGGAGCCTCTATAACTACAGATGCAGAATCTGATACAAATGATACCTATCTGTGGCATATGTATTACAACATATGGGAGAAAGAGGATTGATGGAACTTCATAAAAGAAAACTGTTGAAGGGAGTGAAAACTTATAAACTAAACTTCTGCAAGTACTGTGTGTTCGGGAAACAGTGCAAGGTTAGTTTCAAAACTACAAAACATAAGAGTAAAAGGGTGCTTAATTACGTATGCAGCAATGTATGGGGTCCTTCAACAACAAAATCTAAAGGTGGGGCAGAATACTTTGTGACACTTGTTGATGATTACTCAAGGAAAGTCTGGATCTACTTCATGAAGCATAAAAGTGAGGTGTTTACTAAATTTAAGGAATGGAAGGCTGAGGTAGAAAGGAAGACAAGAAAGAAAATTAAGTACTTGAGAATAAATAATGGAGGGGAGTACAGATATAAGTCGTTTCTAGAATTGTGCAAAGCTAAAGGGATTACACATTACTTCACGGTTCCAAAGACACAACAGCAAAATAGTGTAGCTGAAAGGATGAACAGAACACTTCTGAAAAGAGCTCAGAGTATAAGGCTGAATGCAGGGTTAAGCAAGAGATTTTGGGCAGAAGCAGTGAATATGGCATGTTTCCTCATCAGTAGGTCTCCATCAAAGGTGATTGATTGTAAAATTCCCGAAGAGGTATAGACAGGAAAACCAATAGATTATTCTATTCTAAAAATATTTGGTTGTCCAGCCTATGCACATGTTGAGAGTGAGCAGCGTTCTAAGTTAAAGTCAAAGTCTAAGCGGTGTATCTTTCTTGGTTTTAAGAAAGGTGTAAAGGGATTTAAGTTGTGGGATCCAAGTTCACAGAAAGTTATGGCTAGTAGGGACGTGTTTGATGAATCTCATCTAGTGAAGTCAAATTGCAATTCACAAGCAGTTGATAAAAATAAAGAAGGTTCTATTGTGCAGGTGGAGTTAAGTGAGTTAGAAACAAGAGAGTGAGTCATCCAGTGACTTACCAGGATAACAGGAAGCAGTAGAAGTTCCCTATATTGTGGCAAAGGGTAAAGGGAAGCGTACTCACAAAGCACCTGTGAGATAAAGGTTTGAGGACATGGTTGCCTATGCCCTCACTGTAAGTACAGGTGATCCATCTTCCTACCATGATGCTTTGAGTGATACACAACATGATAAATGGATAGCAGCTATGATGGAGGAAATTGAGTCTCTACAAAAGAATAAGACTTAGGAGATTGTGGAAAAACCCAAAAGAAGAAAAATCATTAGGTGTAAATGGGTCTTTCATAAGAAAAAGGCAACATCTGAGAACGAGTGTAAAAGGTATAAGGTCAGACTTGTAACCAAGGATTATGCACAGAAGGAGGGGATAGACTACAATGAAATATTCTCTCCAGTGGTAAAACACACTTCGATTCGGGTATTACTTGCTTTGGTGGCCATGTATGATTTGGAGCTTGAACAGCTTGATGTGAAAACTACATTTCTTCATGGTGACCTGAAGAAACAGATTTACATGGAGCAGCATGAAGGTTTCAAGGTGCAGGGAAAGGAAGATCATGTTTGTCTGCTTAAAATGTCGCTTTATGGTCTTAAGCAATCTCCTAGGCAGTGGCACAAGCATTTTGATTCCCACATGATGTAGATTAGCTACACAAGAAGTGAGTATGATAGTTGTGTTTATTATAAAGTACCAAGTGATAATTCCATTATTTTGTTGATGCTTTATGTTGATGACATGCTCATTGCTATAAAGAATAAACATGATATAGTCTCTTTGAAGTCTTTGTTGAGTGTTGAATTTAAGATGAAGGATCTTGGTGCTACTAAGAAGATCCTTGGCATGAAAATCCTTAGACATAATAATGGAGAACCCTTAGGGAAGGGAGGAGAAATCAAAGTAGAGAGGGGGAAAAGGAGGATCACACTCACACGTTCATTCAATAATCAAATTGCTCTCTAAAACTTCAATCGATTACAACTAATATATAGGAAAATAGGAACATGAAATTAGAAACGTAACTAGAATGGAAACTAGCCTAAACTAGGAAACAACTATTAAAAGGAAACCAAAGCAAGGAAATAAATCCTACTCCTACGTTCAAGTCTGGAAACTAAAAGCATAAAATAAAATACTAAGTAAACTACTAATTTTATTTCCAACCCTTGTTGGACCAAAACCCTGGGCTGGACCGGTTCTTCTTGGCTCTTGGCTTCCAAAGCCGGTCATGCTAGTCCAACCAACAAAGGGCAGCCGTATCTGCATCAACTCTCCTCCTCTAAAAAGAACTCGACTCCGTCGAGTTAGGGAAAGGACCGAGGAGACCGTCTGAAGGAATACGCTGAATGAGGAATGATCCCACCATCTTCTTGAGCATAATTTCAGGGAGATCTTTGGCAGGATGAAACTTCATAGTCTTGTTGGCATGCTTGAAGGCATAGGTATTGGCATAGCCACAATGTTGTACTTTCTTATCAAACAACCAAGGTCGACCAAGAAGGATATGGCACACCTTCAGAGGGAGGACATCACATTGGATTGTATCCTTAAATCCACCAATAGAATATGTGACCAAGCACTTATCTGTGATTTTGAGATTAGTGTTGTTCACCCAAGCAACCTTGTAAGGATTAGGATGTGGTTCTGTATTCAATCCCAACTTACGAACAGCGTCTTCAGAGACAACATTAGTGCAACTGCCTCCATCAATGACCAAGGTTAGCAACTGATCATTGCACTTCACACGAGTTTGAAAAATACTACTGCGGCGCCAATCTTCATTTTCAGTGGCCTTCTGAGTGGTCAACACATGACGAATGACATAAAAAGGATGTTGGTCATCGTCACTGAGAGTGTCATTGACTTCACCTGTTGCACGCTCTTCTCTTAAATCAACTGTGTCAGAACCAAGTTGCTCTTCGGGAATATATGGTATAGGAGATTCCTTATCAATAAAAACAACCAAACGGCTAGGACATTGGGCACTGATATGTCCAAATCCATGGCATGAGTAGTACCGAACTGTAAATTTTGAAGAATCAGAAGGTTTATCTGAACCACGCCGAGGGGTGAGTATGGGCGACTAG